>NC_074667.1:22684381-22921881 GCF_029448725.1 Salvelinus fontinalis | reverse complement strand
TGACACCCTGTAGTCACATATGATATCAGTATAATATAAGGAAATATTAAGTGAAGTGTTATGACATGAAATTATAGTTAAAGGGATGGTTCAATCAAAATTCAAGTGTGGGCTTGTTTTTCGACCCTAAGTGCAAATGTAAGTTATTTAGTTACTTTCAGCAGCCTCTGCCTAGCATTGTCTTTCCTAGACTGAAAGCTGGCAGCCTACTGTAGGTATGAGGAAAATCATCAGCAAACCACCCCTTTTTAAAATATGTATTCAATTAAAACATTGCCTTACTACATTTCAAATATTAAGCCCTCAGCTGTCAGCTGGATATCACCACACTGCTTTTGATTAGTGCTATTTTCCAACACTAATCCCTAGGCTTTTTTAACCAGGAGATAAATCAATGAGTGTTCTAATTTCTATGGAAGAGAGTGTGAGAAAACAAAAATACATTCGTATTTCTCAAGGTATATAGCATTCGATCTCTCTCTCGCTCTCTCTCTCTCTCTCTCTCTACATTCGTATTTCTCAAGGTATATAGCATTCCACCTCACTCTCTCTCTCTCGCTCTCTCTCTCTCTCACTCTCTACATTCGTATTTCTCAAGGTATATAGCATTCCATCTCTCTCTCTCTCTCTCTCTCTCTCTCTCTCTCTCTCTCTCTCTCTCTCTCTACATTCGTATTTCTCAAGGTATATAGCATTCCATCTCTCTCTCTCTCTTGCTCTCTCTCTCTACATTCGTATTTCTCAAGGTATATAGCATTCCATCTCTCTCTCTCTCGCTCTCTCTCTCTCTCTCTCTCTCACTCTCTATCTCTACATTCGTATTTCTCAAGGTATATAGCATTCCATCTCTCTCTCTCTCTCTCTCTCTCTCTCTCTCTCTCTCTCTCTCTCTCTCTCTCTCTCTCTCTCTCTCTCTCTCTCTCTCTCTCTCTCTCTACATTCGTATTTCTCAAGGTATATAGCATTCCATCTCTCTCTCTCTCTTGCTCTCTCTCTCTACATTCGTATTTCTCAAGGTATATAGCATTCCATCTCTCTCTCTCTCTCTCTCTCTCTCTCTCTCTCTCTCTCTCTACATTCGTATTTCTCAAGGTATATAGCATTCCGTTTTGCCCTTCAGCTATACACCGCCCTGACAAAAAAACCACAACATTGACACCACCATCTCTCTCCTTTTAAAACCCAATTTAAACAGGTGTTGCCTTCAAACATATGCATCACATCTATTTGCTTAAAGGTACTTGCATCAGTATTCTCTAGAACTATTTGCAACATCTGTATCCTGTGGAAATATACAACAGTAACGCTGTAATACTACAATAGGCTACACACCAGAATGCTATATAAATCTATTCTCTCCTCTCTCCCTGCGTTTCAGGACACACAGAGATGAACTCATGGAGGGGGACTGTGACTCCATGTAGACAAGTGCACTTTCTGACAAACCTATCACACAGACAAACACACTGTCATCCACTCGGGCGCTGCTTCACTTGACCAGAATCCACTGCCTCCAGTTGTCACTGTACGGACCACATTCTGACCTCTATAGTCAAACTGACTAGTGTACGCCTCACACACTCCTACACCTCATCCGAACACAGTACTACTGGCCTTACTAAGACCACTCGCCTGCTTCGACCGCAACTTAACCACACACTGAGAAGACATCCCATTAACAGGGTAAAGGAGGACCAAGAGGAAGGACAATGAACACTTGTGTTCTTGATATGCCACTCCGTGCCTTTCCAGGAGTGTTACTCCTCCATTACCACATAACATTGTGAATTGTGAGGACACAGAAGGAGAGGAGCACCAGACCTGAGCAGAAACTGGAAGGGTGAAATATACACCCTTACTCCAAACCGCTTTCAAACACCACTGGGGAGGTTACGACTTGACTTGTATCATGAAGTGACTTGACAAAGACCAGCTAGACAGCTGGCTGTTAACAGAGTCTCTCTGGGGAAGAGGACAACTTTTTTTGCCTCGGTCACAGGTTACCGCGGAGCATCGCCAGGGCCGAATCACAAAAATAAGTAGGAAGTGGTCCCACGTCCCCACAGGAAGTCACTATGAAGGAAAACAGACATTGGACACTCCCCAGGGGACACCTAAAACGCATCTCGTTCTGATGATGTCATTCGTATTTATGCGTCGCCAACAAAATGAAGAAAAAGAGAGGAGACTGAGAATTTTGTTCAGACTTTTTTTGCACTGTGCATTTTGTAATTTGAACCAAGGAGAGAATGACAGTATAGACCACATTGAAGCTCTCCTGGGATTGGTGATAAAACATAGAAATGATCATACTGGTGTTTTTAAGCTGATTGAATTATTGTAAGTTTTATCTATTGCATATTGTATTGCAAATGTCAATACATATTGGTAATATTTTTTTATCATCACATAGCGAACCCTATGATTCACGTGCACTGATAGGGCTCTACCTGTGCAAAGCATATGCCCCTTTTCCCTTCCAGTCTCCAAAGTGGCCTTTTGGGTGGTGGTATAATTTCCCCCAAAATGTATTTTTTGTAAAAAAAAAATGTGGTTCAGTACCTACTGCCCGCAAGTCGTCGTGATGTCGTCAAGTTCGCCACCCCACACCCCGTCCATTGGTTGTACCAACCCACACGCCCGGTTGTACCAGTTTCCCAGTCTGCCATGTACAGAGATTTAACAATACTACTGGCCTTACTATGCTCAAAAATATAAACATTTTCACAACAGAGGCATTTGGTATGTTAGATATGAATTATTAGTATTTTTTTGGTGGGAGGGGTTACATTTTTGGGGGGGGGTGCACCTGCCCCCTGGAAGGTCTGTGCATGGCCCTGATAGGTTTTATAGTTGTTGTCCTTCCATAGGACCAAAACAAAAAAACATGCAAAGTGAGGGTAAGACTTTGTTAACACTCCCTTTCAGACAGCAGTTGAGGGCATCTTCACATTCTTTATCATTCTCGTGATAAAAGTTATTAGGAATGAATCATATGATCAGTGAGACAATTCAATTAGGAAACGCAGACAGTCGGATCAAACGTTCCAAAGCTGTTTCAGCCAATTACACACACCGCCATACTGTACGGAGAAGTCCTACTCAATGCTTGACCACACACAAAATAAATGTTTATGGATGTCAAGTCAAAATCAAATCAAAATGTATTGGTCGCGTACACAGATTTGCAGGTGTTATAACAGGTGCAGCGAAATGCTTATTCGCTACACCCGCAATAACATCTGCTAAAAATGTGTATGTGACCAATAGCATTTGATTTGATTTGACTAGCTCCAACAGTGCAGTAGAATGTCATACAAATACAATACAAATATACAAATAATCAAAACAAGAAAATAAAGAAATGCCAGAACGAGAACACACAATACCCCACAATACCCCCAAAACAGGTTTTTAGAAATGTTTGCAAATGTATTTTTTTTTAAACGAACTGAAATATCACATTTACATACATTTTCAGACCATTTACTCAGTACTTTGTTGAAGCACATTTGGCAGTGATTAAATACTTGAGTCTTCTTGGGTATGACACTACAAGCTCGCCACACCTGTATTTTGGGAGTTTCTCCCATTCTTCTCTGCAGATCCTCTCAAGCTCTGTCAGGTTGGATGGGAAGCATCGCTACACAGCTATCTTCAGGTCTCTCCAGAGATGTTCGATTGGGTTCAAGTCTTGCCACTCAAAGATATTCAGAGACTTGTCACGAAGCCACTGCTTCGTTGTCTTGGCTGTGTGCTTAGGGTCGTTGTCCTGTTAGAAGGTGAACCTTCACCCCAGTCTGAGGTCCTGAGCGCTCTGGAGCAGGTTTTCATCAAGGATCTCTCTGTACTTAGCTCCTTTCATCTTTCCCTCAACCTGATTAGTCTCCCAGTCCCTGCCACTGAAAAACATCCCCCCCAGCATGATGCTGCCACCACCATGCTTCACTGTAGGGATGATGCCAGGTTTCCTCCAGACTTGACACTTGGCATTCAGGCCAAAGAGTTCAATCTTTGTTTAGTCAGACCAGAGAATCTTGTTGCTCATGGTCTGAGAGTCCTTTAGGTGCCTTTTGGCAAACTCCAAGCAGGCTGTCATGTGCCTTTTACTGAGGAGTAGCTTCCGTCTGGCCACTCTACCATAAAGGCCTGATTGGTGGAGTGTTGCGGAGATGGTTGTCTTTCTGGAAGGTTCTCCCATCTCCACAGAGGAACTCTGGAGCTCTGTCAGTGACCATCAGGTTCTTGGTCATCTCCCTGACCCAAGACCCTTCTCCCCCGATTGCTCAGTTTGGCCAGGTGGCCAGCTCTACAAAGAGTCTTGGTGGTTCCACAATTCTTCCATTTAAGAATAAGGGAGGTCACTGTGTTCTTAGGGATCTTCAATGCTGCAGAAATGTTTTGGTACCCTTCCCCAGATCTGTGCCTCAACACAATCCTGTCTCTGAGCTCTACGGAAAATTCCTTCAATCTCATGGCTTGGTTTTTGCTCTGACATGCAGTGTTAACTGTGGGACCTTATATAAACAAGTATTTGCCTTTCCAAATCATGACCAATCAATTGAATTTACCACAGGTGGAATCCGAACAAGTTGTAGAAACATCAAGGATGATCAATGGAAACAGGGCTCAATTTCGAGTCTCATAGCAAAGGGTCTGAATAGTTATGTAAATAAGGTATCTTGTTTTTTTGTTTTAATACATTTGCAAAAAATTATAAACCCCTTTTTTTTCTTTTTTTTTTCGCTTTGTCATTATGGGGTATTGTGTGTAGATTTATGAGGAAAATGTTTTATTTAATCCATTTTAGGATAAGGCTGTAACGCAACAAAATGTGGATACTGTTGATACTGAGTGTTGTAAATGTCCTGGAGTGCAGACAGCGGGGCTCTGGTTATGCGTTGGGCTGACTGCACCAACCTCTGGAGAGCAATGGAGTTGAGGGCGGTGCAGGTGCCATACCAGGCGGTTATGCACCCCGACAGAATGCTCTCAATGGTGCATCTGTAGAAGCGCTGATTTTCTTCAGCTGCCTGAGATTGAAGAGGCACGGTTGCGCCTTCTTCACTATGGTGTCGGTGTGGTGGGACCATTTCAGGTCCTCAGTGATGTGCATGCCAAAAAACGTGAAGCTTTTGACCCTCTCAAATGCGGCCCCGTCGATGTGGATGGAGGTGTGCTCCCTCTTCTGTCCCCTATAGTCCACGATCAGCTCCTTAGTTTTTTTTACATTGAGGGAGGTTATTTTCTTGGCACCACTCCACCAGGACTCTAACCTCTTATCTGTAGGCTGTCTCGTCATTGTTGGTAATCAGTCCTACCACTGTCGTGTTTTCAGGAAACTCGATGATTGTTGGAGTTGTGTATAGACACAGTCATAGGTGAACAGGGAATACAGGAGGGGGCTGAGCACACACCCCTGGGGGGGGGCCCTGTTGAGGATCAGCGTGGCAGTGGTGTTGTTGCCTACCCTCTCCATCTGGGGTCGGCCCGTCAGGAAGTCTAGGACCCAGTTGCACAGGGAGGAGTTCAGACCCAGGGCACTGATCTTAGTGACAAGCTTGGAGGGCACTATGGTGTTGAAAGCAGAGCTGTAGTCGATAAACAACATTCTCACATAGGTATTCCTCTTGTTCACTCGGGATAGGGCGGTGCGCAGTGCAACGGCGATCGCATCATCCGTGGATCTTTTTAGGGTGGTATGCAAATTGTAATTGGTCTCGGGTGTCAAAATACTTCATGATGACAGAGGTGAGTGCTACGGGGCGATAGTCATTTAGTTCAGTTACCTTAGCTTGCAGGAACAATGGTGGACATCTTGAAGCAAGTGGGGACAACAGACTTGGATAGGGAGTGGTTGAATATGTCTGCAAACAATCCAGCCAGCTGGTCTGTGCATGCACTGAGGACGCAGATTGGTATGCTGTCTGGGCTGGCAGCTTGCGAGAGTTAACATAAGGTTAAAAAATATATATTATAATAATGGTGCTGGGTTTATCGCAGATTATTAAAACAGTTGAATGGACTTCAGATCAGTTACTATAAATTAGTTGTTTAACTATGGATGGCACTTAAAAGTTGTATGTAGACAACACCAGACTCACAAAAAAGGAAATGCACTTACGATGTCTTAAGTATTGGAATTGTGCTTTAGTAAAATGACCTATTTTTTATGTCTATTCCACTCTGGCGATGCCTTTTTCTATTGTTGATTTCACAAAGACCAATGTTTTAACATGTGGATTGATTGACATGCTTGCTCTATTTTATATATCTATAGGCTGTATTTCTTGATACTTACTTTTCTACAAATCTAAAAGACAGGTGAACTCGGATTTGTTCACATCTGAAACCACTATATTTACAAAAACAGTCAATGATTTTTGTTCCTGGACCAAAGTGCTGTTGGACAGTTAGCATTTAGCCGTCGGAGTTAGCTTGTTGAGCTAGTTGACTATCCATGTAGAACAATTGGACACAGGTTGAGAGAAATAAAAGCTTAAAAGTCTTATGGGTACAATATGCCAGTCGTGAACTGGTAGGGCCTCTGAGCATAACTTCAAAGATTCTTGTGAATTCCTGATAGTAATTGTATCTAAACAGAGATTTTGCAGCTAAATATCACCAAAGAAGGTTTGAAAACGGCTTACATTTCTTGTTAGCCCTTTCCATGAGATAATGATTTTTAATCATTATCTCATCATTTTTAATTCCTTTGCAGTGCTGTGCTTATGTATTGTGTTTTATGAAAATCTGATGGTGCTACAGATTAATTTGAACTATCATGTTATAGTTTACAATGGTGCTGTATAATATACATTATACAACCAAGACCTTACACTCTTAGAAAAAGGGTTCCAAAAGGGTTATTCGGTTGTCCCCATAGGACAACTATTTTTTATTCCAGATAGAACCCTTTTTGGTTCCACGTAGAACCCTTTTGGGTTCAATGTAGGACCCTCTGTGGAAATGGTTCTACATGGAACCCAAAAAGGTTCTACCTGAAACCAAAAAGTGTTCTTCAAAGACTTCTCCTTTGGGGACAGCCTTTTAGGTTCTAGATAGGACTTTTTTTTTAAGAGTGTGCATGACAAGACCCTGCAATATATGTATGATATTAACGACATTGACAATGTGAAAATGACATCATTGAGAATGAAATGATACATTTAACTATGATCAAGTAGAACAAAATGGCCACCACAAATACATTGTTGGTATCTTTTTCAGAGGGGTTCTATTTCATATTTTATTGTGGTTTATTTCCGGTTTAATTAAATTCTGAGAATATTTGTGTTCTGTAAATGTAAATAAATTTTTTGAGAATCAACAATCCCTTTAATTGTCTTAATATTCATTATTACTCTTCCTCTGAGTGATTGGTTATTGATGTTGTCGATAGCTACTGAGACCAAAATACAGACATCCTGTGCTTTGAATTATACTGACAAACATATAGAAATGAAGCTTTATTGAACTGAATCTTAATTTAGAAAACAAGCCAAGTAGAGATTAGGTAGGGATTTTTTTCTCACTGTTTGTCTTTATTGGTTTGTACTTTGTACCTGTACAGTAAAAAATAATGTTGTATTTTATTTTTTTCTATATTTTGTTCTATAAACTGTTTTCCTCAATAAAAGGGTGATTAAGTTCTCAACGTAGTTTTTTTTCTGAAGTGTATATTTTGTATCCTTTCAATAATGTATGAAATATTGGGCAATATTTTACTTACACCAAGCACTCAGCTATTTCGGTAATGTAAAAACACATGACTTGTTAATGTAACACACATTTGGACAAAAATCTTGGATCCTGCCTTGCAGTGTCCAAATACAAAGGGTATTGCTATCCACTTCTTGTGTATTTTATTTTATAAGATACAACATATAAGACATTGTCTTGTCTATCCATGTACTCTTTGTTATACATACTACACTGTCAATATGTTCACAGTGTTAGACAAGTTTCTATGAGACAGAAAGATGCAAAGTGTCTTTGAAAATGGGCCTTTTTCAGACTATTTCAGTGGTATTTTATTAAAACAGCATTTATTCTTATTTTCCACAGGAGCTCATGTAATGAAAAGCTGGAGACAAAAAAAAATCTTCTAAGAACTACAGCTGAGCATTAGGATGAAAAAATACTGACAAAATACATTTCCTGGCGACAGTACATCAGATAACATTGCCGCGACCTAACAATACCCAGTAGCACAAAATCTGAATTTATCAAATATTTTTAAGAAGTACACGGCACTGTTTTCCATTCTTAATACATTCTCAATTTACTGATAGTGTATTGCAGTATGTGCATAGTACCATCTTAACGAGAAATCCTGAGGAATTACTAAACTTACAATATTCAAACTATATTTTCCTCTCATCTTGCATTTAAAACTACTAAACCGTTAACTTGTACAATGTACGACAAAATGTTATCTGTTACTCTTTTTCTAATGTATTATTTCATTGTTGTTTTGAATATTACATTTTCATACTTAAATCCTACGGACAAATAACAATATATCAGAAAGACCTTAGGGGAATCTATCCGCTATGTCTATGTCTAATCTATCCATAATCTGTGCATGCTACAAAACTGTGTGCATTACTCATGTATTACAGGTTGCCTGCATAGATTATTGCTTAATTATTCTAATATAAAGTCATTATAATGTAAAATGCATATGCACATGCTAAATCCATTCGCTATGAAGGGAAATAATGCAACAGAGAAATACATGTACAAGGCAACAGAAGTCAAGCAGATTAGTTTATACAACTGCTGAAAATGTGTGTCAGGCTTCTTTGGCTTTTCCTACCTACACATTTGAGGTCGAAAAGCCAAAAGCTTATAAGCATCTTTGCTGTAAACATTCATTGGGCTGGGAACACCAGCTACCGATTACTTTGGCATCCTTATGATGATCATCATTGTAATTATCACGATCATAAGTCATCTCAGTTGTCAAAGAATCTTCCTCTTTTAAAGAGTCTTTGAAGTGGCATAAAAATGGCGGATCATCGTCACGCCACAGGCCGATGCGTTGGACGTTTTTTTAACGTACAGAAAGTTCATCGTGTGACCCTTAAGTATCCTCATCACTTCAGTTCCGAAGTTTGTCACATACTGTATGTTTGGCATTATCATACTGTCTGTCAGGCTGCAAAAGGAGAGTCGACTGGATATCTGTCCGTAAACCGAAGCATGTGTCCGGTCCAATGCCCATGTCTGTGGGGCAGGGCTTCCAGAGAAGGAGAGATAAGGGTATAGCGGGGGGAGCTACTGGTTCGACAGGAACAGACCTTTTTAAGAGAGGGAGATGAGTCCATCCATTTGGCGTCCTTCCTAAAAAAAGAGAATGAAAAATAGACTGCGTCAACAACAGTTTCTATCTTGGTTTTAGCGTTTTTTTACCTCATATTTCAGCCTAATTCAACCACACAACCTGATGCAAAGATATATATGTTTTGCTGAAGAAACCGACATGGATGTGTACATTTTGTCAGTATAGGAAAATAATAGCTGAGAGCGAAAATCCGCAGAGAAGTCGTTAATGTGTCGTGCTTGCAAGTCGTTGTCCCAAACAAACACATCAACCGGCAAACAAAGCTAATTCTTCTCACATAGTGTAAAAAAAAAACCCACAGCACTAAACTTCTGCTCTTTCTCTTGTTTAACAAGCAAATATTCCATCTGGAGTGTTCCCAATTGTCTGTAATTACAGCGTTTCTTTTCATGCTGAGAGAGAAAGATAAGAGAGAGGAAGAGAGAAAGGGACGAGGGACAAAGACGAGAGAGAGAAAGCTGTCCAGTAAGCATGTGCATTTGTGGGTGTCCTCTTTCAGACGGCTGTTCTTACGTCATAATGCACTAATTGCCAGGAACGACTTGTTTTCTCGGTGTACCAAATGGGGGTACGCTACAGCAGCGAATAACAAGTTGTGTGATCTTAGCGTCACTTTGAACAAAAGTACAGTCGATCCCATTCTACTGCATGCATTTGGGCAGAGTAACAATAGTTATCCTGCAGAGCCTCCTTGGCATTTGTTGATCTCCCTTTCTACCAAAATGAAAAGTTAAGTGTGGCTGATTTACAAAGGAGCAACTGATGCAGTTTTAGCCACAAAACATGCACACACACTTGCATAGGAGCATTTTAGTCTTCCAATGCCGCTTTGACCTCATCTGCAACGCCTCTAAGGCCGAGGCCTACTCATGTTAAACCTGCGTGTACAACAACTTAAAGGGATAGTTCAGTGACATTACATCATTTAGATATGTGTTCCCTATCTAAATATGCAATTTCGCTGAACTATCCCTTTAACACATGGATGATGTATATTGTTTTGTTGCCTATTGCCTGACATGGACTGTAACACTGTATTGATAATAGATGAAGAGCTATATCATACCTCCCTTTGCGTTAGACCAATATCTTAATATGGCCTATTGTTTCTATACACTCCCACTTGGTTTGTGCTCTGCTCCTGCATACGTGTCAAACCCAACGTGTATAACTCGGGGCGCACTACGTACACTACATACGCACTACAGCTGTTGGAACAGCCCAGCCCATGCACACACATCCATCCATCCACACAGCACCTGCTCTAGCATCAGCTCAAAGTTCAAACCCCTAAAAATAAAGATGAGTATCAGAAGCCCACAACTCTTGGAACCACCGGCCTGTTTGCAAGGCTCTGAAGCTCTTAAAAAAAAGCAGATGTGCCGCAGAGGACCTATAACAGCTGGTTTGAGATCAGATCCAACGTGAAAATGGAAACCCCAAAACACATGCACATGTTACTTTGGACTGGTCCAAGATCAGTCCAAAGGAACTGCAACCCACTCAAACACATGCAGAGCCAGAGGTTCTGGCAGAGGGAAGAACAGTGACAGCCCTTTAATTGGAGGATAAACAGAGTGGAGCACCGCTTGTTGTTGCCAGGTTAAACACAGCAGTCTATTCTAAATCACAGCTACACACACACACACACACACACACACACACACACACACACACACACACACACACACACACACACACACACACACATCCACATTTTTACACACATATACACACATGCATACACCCAGTAACGCGCATATCCGCTTAATTACACACAAATGCAACACACACACATGCGCCCAACAACACACACATCCGCATAAATACACACCACATGCTACACACACATGCAACCAACAACACGCACATCCTCATAAAACAGCCACACAAATGCACCCAAGATGCACCACTCACATTAACACACACCTTATCCGAACACTTGTTGCACACCAAAAAATATGCTTCGTGCACACACCAGGAGCATACTGTGAACGTACACAAATACGCACATGCACGTTTAATTTAGGAAGGAATTTCAATTTTTCCCCCACTTTATTCTTCTTTATCCCCGATATGTTAAAAGCGGAATCAATTACAACCATTTTAGGTCTTCCTAATACTGACACTGTCCATTTCAGTTGTCCATTTCAGTTCATTTAACTGTCCACAGGTGAGTGGATAATGTTAGAATGCGGAACAGTAGGTAATGACTATGCTTCTCTTCAAGGACATTCTCATCCACGTGTAGGATTCGGGTCTCCAACCACAGTGGTTGAACTCTCAAAGTCTGGCGTTTGAGGCCGTCGAGGATTTTGTAGTAATGTAAGGGGAACACCTGGAGACTGCACATGGACCAGAAGTCCTCACAAGGATAGTAAAACGAGGACAATTCTGAAAAGTGGGGACATTTCGCTGGTCCCAAGGAAAACGACTATTTTAGGGTTAGGGGTTAGGGTTCCAATTAAGGTTAGGGTTATAATTAAGGTTAGGGTTAGGAGTTGGGGCACTATTACACAACTGATTCAAATAATGAACTCATCATCAAGCTTTGATTATTTGAATCAGCTGTGTAGTGTGAGGGCAACAACCAAAACGTGCACCCCTTGGGGTCCCCAGGACCAAGTTTGAGAAACGCTGGGTTAGAATTAGGGGTTAAAGTTAGGGTTCTTGCTCTAAAGCTTTGCCTTTCCTGTGCTGCTCTCCCTTGACAGCCTAGTCCAGGTTTACATGAGTTTGGTTTCTGACGGATTACCTCTGCTCTCTGCACCGCATCGTCCTTTCCTTGGCTCGTCATTCTTTCCTACCTCTCCCTTTTCATCCTGTCTTCCTGGTTATCTGATAGGCTTTTCAGTTAGCCCACACTCATCTTTTATCTTGTAATTAACGCTTATCTTGTAGCTTCTTATCTGCGTTCAGAAGAGTGAGTGTCCGCCAATTCCGCAAAGTTTACATTGTGATTTTCCAAGAGACCGAGAGGAAAGGCAGATAACAAAGTCAGATAATATCGAAGAAATGGCATGCACTCACGCACATGTATGTATGTACACACGCACGCGCACACACACGCAAACACACACACACATGCACATATATATATACATTGGCTCACGCACACACACACACCATCAAACTCTCCCTTGGCACATACACCTTCCTAATGCCTCACAACTGTTTCCAATCTAAAGGTTCCTGCTTGTCTGGGACCCGGCAGGGCCTGATTGCACGACACTGGATACAAGATCCTGGAAGAGAAAGGGCAAGGCTGCAGGGGAGAAAAGGAGAGAGGGAGGGAGAGCTGCTTTTTCTCTTTCCTTGCCTTTCCCTCTCTTTATTTCGCCTGATATACCTGTGCAGGACCCCAGTTTCTGTTTTCTCTGTTCTAGTCTGCCTGAGGTATGTTAGATAAAGCTCTGGATAAAAATACTTAAAAAGTACAACAATTTTGTTAAGACTGAGTCCATGGTTAAAAAAAAAAAAAACGAACACATTCAACGATCGTTGATGTACTCAACAATTTTTCGTTGTTGAAAATGTTATATGATATTTTATATATACATATTTGCGCAATTAAAGTGTTATATTGTCACTATAACAATAATTTGATTTTCAGGTAGTGGGCTACTGCTATTTATTATGTAAAACAGAAAATTGAAGTCAGGCATTCTCTTTTCTTATCTTAAGAGTACACCAAGACATATAGCTAAATATTTATGTCAAAAAGTGTAAAATGATTCAGTGTTATGCTAATTTGTTACATTTTACAGTAACATTTTTCATTAAAATGATTTTTTCATGAAATACGACATTTCGTAGCAAAGATATTTGTGTAACTTAAATATTTTTGTTTTAATGTTTAGCCAATTTGATTGATAATACATTGAATGATAAAAGGAGAAAATTATTATACTATAATTACTGTATATAAATAATTTGATATGAATGAAAATAGTATTTTTTTTATGTTTGTCATCTTGTCAGAATTGTCAAACTGCACACCATATGTTGAAATAAAAATTAGAAAGCAAATGTAATATTGTATATTGTCATTATGATCCCACATTACTAGGTGTTATAATTTGTAATTTAGGCTAGTATACAAATACTCTTGTTTCATAATTTGTCATTCTGTTTGAACTATGTTGTTACTTTTTATTATGTAAAAAAATCTATACATTTTTTAAGTTATACAATAGTTACCAACATACAGAGATGTGCATGCACTTACGCACAACTGCAGTGGACATGTGACAGTCTGATATTTATCAAATACATTTACCCACTGATCGATTAGGAATAAGCTATACCTTTTGATCTATTGTGCACATTTTGCCATATTAAATTAAAAACAATATGCATTATTTCCTACTCATTCCCACTTACCACCTAATGTAACTAAACTTGAATCAAAACGAATAAAAACAGCTTTCCTTAGAGGAAGATGCAAATGAATATCTGAACATTACAGAAGACTCGCTTTTCTAAACATGCTGGAGTCGGAGATCCTAATTTGCTTGGCAATGTTTACTAAGGTTAGCTTGCTAACCATCCTGCATTGGGAATCACCCTAAGGGCCACTTGGTTGGTTAAATGTCATTAGAAAAGGCATATTTACATTGCTTCGATGCACAAATATGTCAGATGCGTCCACTTTTCTAACCTGTGTAACACACGCTCTCATCATTGTTGTCATTCATGTTCATAAAAAAAAACTCAAAGTAAAGGTATAACATGGTAAATCTGGAGAAAAAAAAGAATAACAGCTCACAGATTTAACAATGCTCCTGCCAAGATTTTAACAATATACTTAAGATACTTTTGGGAAACCACAGACCTGGCTGTTTGGCCATATGTTACACTTTGTGTGTGTGTGTGTGTGTGTGTGTGTGTGTGTGTGTGTGTGTGTGTGTGTGTGTGTGTGTGTGTGTGTGTGTGTGTGTGTGTGTGTGTGTGTGTGTGTGTGTGTGTGTGTGTGTGTGTGTTTTTATACATACCTGCAGGGGTGCACCGTAGACGCTTGCGGAGTTAGGGGCTACATTGTCAGGGGGCATTTGAGGTGGAAGGGGAGGGGCAATGTCGAATGGTGAACGGGTATGGTGGGATTGATGGGGCAATGGACAGGTGAGCGACACGTTGGGACAGAATGGGTAAAAAGGTTGGGGAGTGAACAGTGACTCTGGGTTGTAGTTAGGAGGGGCAGAGATAATGGCTTAAAGGAGGACAGAGATGGTGGCTTTAGGGGTTACATCGATAGTGGGTTAGGGGTTACAAGAGGGGGCAGAGATAGTGGCTTAGGTGGAGGACAGAGATAGTGGGGTTAGGACAGAACAGGACGGGTAGAGCAGGACAGATAGGGGACACTAGTGGCTGGCCGACATGGCCCAGGCGCCCTCCATCCTCCAGACGGAAAAGGCATAGCTGAGCCGTTCGTGGGCCAAGTAGTTGCAGCTGGCCAGCTTGGCGTCCATCTCATCGCTCTGCAGTACCTGGTAGAGGAAGTCGATGTAGCGCGACGCTAGCTTCAGGATCTGAATCTTGCTCAGCTTGTCCGATGGCAGCGTGGGAATGATCTTACGCAGCGAGGCGAAGGCGTCGTTCAGCGACTGCGTACGCTGGCGCTCGCGCACGTTGGCGATCACTCGCTGCGTGTGCAGGTCCTCGAAGGGCTCGCCGCCCGAGCCTAAGCCGAGGCCGTTGGAGCCCAGCGAGGACGGGGCCACACACACCACCGCCGTGGGGGAGTTCTGTTGCTTCTTCTGCCGCTTGGGCCCCGACGGAACCAGGCTGTTGGGGCTCCCGCTGACAACGGCCCTCTCCTCGGCCCGACCCAGATTGTCTTTCTTGTGGTACGGCACCCGCTTTCGGCCCCCTGTTTGCCCGCTCTTCTTGGAGCCCCTCTCCAGCTCCTCCTCGCTGGCCCCCAGCCCCCCCTCGGGGGAGTTGGCGCAGGACACCTCCTCGCGCATCTCCTCCTCCCTCTTAGGACCACCGTCCTTCTTCCCCTTCCGAGGCAGGGTGGTTTTTGCTCTTTATTTCTCTCTTTCCCTGTCTTTTCTCTTCTTCAGATAGCCGTGTGGGACAACCGTTATCCCAGGAAGTTCTGATAGAAAGTCAAAGGCCTAGAAGTCTTCTTCCTCCAGTGAAACCAAGAGGAATGAGGCCGATACACTTCACGCTTCTAATCTGCAATCTGTTGAAGATCCATAGGTTTTGGCTTTACTCCCAGTCAAAGCTTCTGTGTCTCTTTGCTGAATTCCTCACCTACAGTTTCCCATCTCCTCAACCTGCATGCAGAACAACAACAAACCATCTGCTTTGCTGGGCTAACTCCTGTCCCTTTATACTCGCCCACATACTCTGGGCCTGCGGGCAGCTGCGATTGGCCAGCACCGGCTTCTTTGGGTGTGGTTTGGAAGCAGGAAGTGAGCTTGAGGTTGGTGGATGGCTTAAAAGGGGGTAAGTAGCCTTCTCAGCCAATTGCGAGAGGCCTTGTTAAAGCTGCTGAAGTTGTCCACGTCTTTATAGGTTCCAGATTTCTGCTGCTGGAGCACTCCTGGCTTTCTCCTGCACCCGCTTGTCTGTTTGTCTCTTGTCTCTCTCCTCATCAATTAATTACATGCTTTGAGACTCATAGGTCTGTTATGCACTTCAACTTCTAAGACATGAAACATTTTCTTTGTTGATTAAGGGGGACGATAAAAGCCACTGTGTTGGGTACTGCATGAGTATGCTTACATGTGAATGCTTTGGTATGTGAAGATTAAGTCGATGTAATACCTAAAACTAAGTTTACACTGAAAACATTTTATGCATGATATCTCAAGGACTACAGTTTTCTATATAAAGATATATTATTAAGTGTTCATTATTCATTAAGTGGGTCAAAGTGATCTCCCTAATATTTGTGTGCCATAGTTAATATCTATCACATGATACTATAAAAACACATCCCTCGAGCCAAGGGTCACTCCTCAGTGCCAGTCGGGGAATATAACATGTGGATCAATATCTTTAGACGTATTTTCACATAAACGTTGTGATCTTGCGTTTCTGTGTACAAAATACCTCAATAGAAAATTCACCAAGACAACTCACACAAGCTTAAAAAAAAAAAAAACACTGTGATGATTATTTTAAAAGTCCTGAACAGTCATTGTGAAAATACTGAGTGGGCGGGAGCTGGCCTCGACTGACAGCTCTTGGAAAATGTCAAGCAACTTGGACGCAGTCTTGCAGTGAAATCATCTCAAGCAAATGTGGTGGTACGCAAAACAACTCGAAAAAACGTTGAAATTGCATCAATTATACGTAGGTTTTCTACATCTCCCGTTTAACATGTCTCTTGTGATATGGTTCATAGCAGCACTCATGGATGTGTTGACTGGACAACTGCGTCTGAGTTTTGAAAGACCCCCCCCCTTTGTTCCATGCTGTCTGAAGACCTAGCCAGCCTGTAACTATCTAACACCAGACACAGATGAAAGCTCAAACATATAAGTATCTTTGCCATAGATGAATAGATCAATTTGTATTATATTTGTTGACTCCCTATAGTGAAATTTTGGCATGAGTAGAGTAGCTGTTAGGCTATTTAAACCGCGCCCCTCTGCAAACACGCCTTCTCCGATGTTGGTTTCAAGGCGGTACTTATTTAAATTAGGTAAGATCATGTTAACATTGGTGTATTCAAATGAGAGTTAAGGTGATGTCACCTTAATTATGAATCCAAGTGTTTGACATTGGGGAGGAGACCAGTAACTTTATGATCAAACTTTATCAATGTAGAAGCAACAGTCATTTTTCATACTTAGGTCTTTATACTTTGATCTGGTTTCCTTCAAGTATTATCCAATTTCATTAAACATGATTTTGCCTGTTCGTGACCTTTAAACCTTAATACCATACTGCCACAGAGAATTAACATTTTCTCGGTATAAAAATAGAAAATATGCCACACAACCTAGTAAATCAAAAGTACATTAAGATCAGTCAAGATATGAATTTCTAAAGAACTTTTCAAAACAGACAGGTAAATCTACTGTATTAATATTCCCATCATTATCCCATAGAAATTGAATAACTACAATGGGTGTCACCATTTTATCCACTGCAATCACTATATGGGAGAGATGTAGCCATTGGGCTGGCCCAGCTCTGACCCTGTATAAGCTCTGACCCTGTGACCACTAAGGTGAGAGGGCTGCTAATTATGCCATCCATGCCCTCTGGTGGAGTAGACACATGTTCTCTCTCCACACCAGTAACCCAGGGGAACACACATCTGGGCTTGCAGGGCCACACCACAAAGGACAACACACACACTCATACAAATGCACGTAGAAGCGCACGCACACACACACATAGAATTGTCAATATGTCAAGGATCTATATCTACTCAAACTGAAACAAATAGGATGACTATTTTCTGTATACTGCTTTTTTGGGGGGGGGGCAGGTAGCCTAGTGGTTAAGGCATTGGGCCAGTAACCGAAAGGTTGCTGGATTGAATCCCAAAGCTGACAAGGTAAAAATCTGTCGTTCTGACCCTGAATAAAGCAGTTAACCCACTGTTCCCCAGTAGGCCGTCATTGAAAATAAGAATTTGTTCTTAACTGACTTGCCTAATTAATAAATAAAGGTTAAATAAAAAAATACAAAATTACATAATATGCATTAAAACCAACTGTTTCATACATGAGAGTGTTGTTACACATCAGTAAAGGTGCAATCCTTAAGATTTCCCATTTAAAATACTGGAACATTACTCTTGATTTCTGCAAGATCAAACCTATAAATGTGTAACATTAGCTTAAAACAGCTGTCTTATATCATAATACAAAAGTTATTCTTACCGTGGATGAGAAATAAAGAATACGTAACATTGTCTATAGTTACAGCTGTTGATAGCAAAAATTTCAACAAGTGAATGAGAAAGAAACTTCCATTTAAAATCTTGACAATGAACATAGTTCTGTATGCCTTCTCGTGGATTTCAAATATATCAGTAGACATGAATAGTTAGTAATAACTAGTAATTGATATGAATTGTAATTTTAGGTTATGACAGATGTTATATTTGTGTTATGACAGTTTTATAGCAGGACTTAAAGAAAGAGAGAATTCGAGAGGGGGTTTTGGAGAGGGGTTAGTGAACTCCGTGATTGCAAAGGGTACGTTTCATTTGGGGGTATTGAAAAGAGCTGGGGATCAACTCCACTCAACTTCAATCAACTCAGAATAGGAATTCCAGCAGCTAAGGTATTGAAGTGGAGGTAACACTGTGCTTTAGCATGTAGGTATAATGCATTAGGGTGCAGTTCAAATGCAATGTAAGACTTGTTATGATCATGTATGACCCCCCTTATAATGTCTTATAATAATCTCATATTGATCCTGACTATATACCAGCCAATTTCAGTCTGTTGAAATGTTGATATGTAATCTGACATAGCCTTATTATAAGAGATTATAAAGGTTTATACATGCTAATAATGCATTGTTGCCAAAGTGAACATCACATTGGAATTGTAACAGGTCTTATTTACACAACAGGCCCTTTAACATTGTCAACCAAAATTCCCAGGTCAATTCCCTGGAATTAGATGTAAATTGGCTCCAACCTCCGGGTGGAGACAGTGGATTTGTGAAGAGGGACACGTAGGCCATTGTTGTGTTGGGCCGTCCAGAGCTAACCTCGGGGTTGCTTACCTTAGCCGAGCATGCCTCCATGCCACCATCATGGAAAGAATGAGCGAACGACAGCCTAACAGGAACAGCATGGAACACGCACCCCTCACGCAGAACAGAGGGGAAAAGAAAGAGAGGGACAGAGAATGGGAGAGGAATAAAGGAAGGGAAAAGAAAGGAGGGGAAGAGAAAAAAGAAAGGCCAGTCCAAACAGAACCAGATGCAGGAGTGTGGAGGGCCGTTTGATCTCCGTCCTCATAGGCTGATTGATGTTGCACATTTCATTTCCTTGTCAGTCTCTACATAATGTTTCACTAAACACTCCGGCCCGTTTCTCTTTTGACTTTTATTTTTGGGGGGTAATAACGAACCTCTCCTGTAGGTGCAAATAGACTGCACCATATCAAAAGGATATACAGTGGGGTCTGAAATGATTGACACCCTTGATAAAGATGAGCAATAATGACTGTAAAAAATAAAGAATTCAAATACAAAAAATTGAGAAAATTATATTATTTTATACTAATACAATTACTCAGAGAAAGAGATGTTGTTTAACAAGTAATACATTTTTTATTGACACCTCTAAATATTATTATAAATATAGACATGCTAACCTCACACCATTATCTATAAATAACAGGGGAGATTAGCATGTCTTGGGGGTATGATCTTTGACCCTCTGTAATTTCTCACTCATCATTATTCACAATTCATTCAGGAATATCTGTAATTATCCATATTAATGTGTGTTTAGAAACATTATATTCCTATTTATAATAAAAGTGACTCCAAAATACATTATTTATAATGAATTTCTATTGGACACAAAATAATCTGAAACACAACCAAAACAAAAATCTAATTCCTCCCAAAAAATGTGTAGAGTTTGTTGACTACTTTAGTCATAAGAATCTTTAAGGGGTGTCAATAATTTTGACCCCTACCTTTTTGAAAAAAACGATTTATCTGAACAATTGTATTAGCATAAAATAATATTAATTTTTTGCATACAATATACCTCAGTATTTGAAGTATTTATTTTCAAACATTTTCAGCCCCCACTGTATATAGAGATGGCTTCGATATCAAAGAGGAGCACAGGCAATCGTAATGTCCACTTTAAGTTTGGCACATATGGTTTAGTTCGAACTGATCCATAGTAGTGAAATACTGTACTGAGGAATGCATATGTTGAATGAGGACGGACTATTGAAGTTTTTGAGCAACGAAGAAAAAAACTTTTCTTAAACCCATAATACTGTCAATTCAATTACTGGCTTCCTGTAAAGTTCTTAGAAAATTCTGAGGAGAGACAACTGATCGATGGCATGTGGACCTTCTATCATAACATGTAAGCATTGCGTAATATAGTCCCCGTTGAAAATGAGTCCGAGAATATACCCTTCACCAAACTTCTCACCTTAAAAGTTCGCTCACCCCATTCCCCCTATCCATCCCTCCTACCGCTGCTGCTCCATCCCTCCTCTGGAGCCCATGGGACACAAGCAGACATCTGGGACCCATTTCCCCCTGTAGAGCAGGACATCCTGTGGGGTATCGACTTAGAGGGGGTGGGTGGAGAGTGAGGGTGCATGGCGGTGAAGGATGGGGGTGGTGAACCGAGGGGGAACGGTGATGTATATAGATATAGAGTATAAGTAGTGATGAGGGGTTGAGGGGTTTGAAGCTGGGAGAGAGGCAGGTCTGGGGCATTTTTATTCACTTCAACAGCCAGCAAAATAGATTTTTCCTCCACTTTTCTTTTTGATGGCTAATGAAATGAAATCAATGTATTCTTATGGCAAATCGGGCCCTTTGAAAACACACAAACACAGTTTGTCGCTGTGCCGCATGTGTGTGTGTGGACAGAGCAAGGCAGCACGGAAAGTATTTTTCTGGCAGCGGGGGTTTTTCTCCACTTCTGCGTGCTAACCTGTGTTATTCCAGTTTGCCTGAGACTTATCTCCCTATATTAGGCTATAATTTATAATAATATTTAGCATTTAAGCTTCCCTTAAATGTCCCTGCTTTCATGTGTAATTTAGCCAATATCCTGCGCTGGCTCTGATTACAGTGTTTAAGTCCCAGGGTCCATCCATGGCACATTACAAACAGTCCCGGCGGAGTTCACAGCCAAGCAGAACTATATAGAGCACGTTAGGCTAGGCTAGGTGAGCATAGCTCACTCCAAATCACAGCCAAGCAGAACTATGTAGTGAAAGCTAGCCTTAGCTAGATTAGCATTGCTAACTCCTTTCACACTTGTCACAAAATGACCGTAGACTGAACAAGTGCCCTATCACTACTTGACGTACAGCACATTAAGCCAGCTAGCATTGCCCATTGGTATTAATATGCAGAAAATCTAGTATTAGAACAAGGTTTACGCAGGTTTCTATCTTAACGGTGTGACAAAACCAAAACTGTGCTTCTACACCTGCATTGCTTGCTGTTTGGGGTTTTAGGCTTTTCTGTACAACACTTCAAGATACTAGCTGATGTACGAAGGGCTATATAAAATAAACTTGATTTGATTTGCTGGGCCCTTCTAAGAAATGTCCCATCATCTGATAGATGGGAATGTCTCTGGATGGTGCATCCAACTGAGGTAACCTTAGATCACAGACATTACAGTGGAGGGGGTGATTGGATAGTGATCTATTGCTACCCCTCAAGGAGTCGGAATGCATCGATGAGTGAGTGGGTGGATCACACTGCAACAACTGGGCATGAGGAGAATTCATTTCAATCCGAACACATCAAACGCATTAGAGTGAACCCAGAAGATGTCTCTGACCAGGCCCTGTGTATCACCGTTCGTAGAACAGAGCAATTGCATTAGAAATATCAACGTAACTCTGTAGCTAGCTTCAAAGCGCAATACTTTAAAGTTAAATCAAAGCCCCTTTTCCATTAGATTAGATTACCTTACGAAAGTTATGTTCAGCTACATTTTCTGGTACTGGTTCTCCCTATGAAGCCACTTCAAACGCCTGCCCCTGCCATGGCATATCCCTTTGTGTTATAAACGGCAAAAATGTGTCTCCTAAAATGTTTCAGATGCAAGGTTCTGTGGTCCACGGGCGAAGCAACACAGAAAACAAAAGAGTCGGAGAGGCAAACATTGATTGAACCTGAAGGTCGGCCATCCTACTGTACTGCTGCCAAGTGAAGGGGTTAATCACCTGATGTTACTTATAAAGAAAGGAGGGGGGGGGGGGAGAGAGAGAGGAGAGAGAGAAGAGAGAGAGAGAGGGTTTAGCAGTAAAAGAGAGGAAGAAGAAAGAGAGTGGGGAAAAGGGAAAAGAAGCCAAAGGTCCAGAGACATATGTTTCAGTTTGTAAATAAAACAGTAAATTGCAATGGATATTGCTTAAATATCTGTGGGCTTTGTACTGCGTTTTGCGGAAGTTCCTCGGAAATCATTCCGAAACTGCCTTCTCCAAAATGCCAAAGCGCCTTTTTAATGTCAAAGCAGCCATCTGGTTCTCTACTAAATCAAGATGTTCGCTTTTCATTCACGTATTTTTTTGTTGTAATACTTTCTTTTTTATAAATACTCATGAACCAAAGTATGTTTGAGGCTGAATGGGTATTTTCCTAATAGCCATTTTTTCCTGTATGCAAAGTGCAACAATGGATATCGATGTCACACAGATGTCAGGCCTGCTTTAAATACAGATAAACTTCAAAATGTGTTCACCTTATATAGAAGGCAGTATATACTGTACCTATGGTATCATGTGGAAATGGCCTTATAAATGCTATTTGACCTCCTATATACATGTTACCGTATGATGAAGTTGTAAGAACAAGAAAAGGTGAACAGGTAAAGCCTACTGTGACTGTCCCCTCTGAACTGTACTATAACGAAGAGTTAATCACTTAACTTGATGCATAGGTCATATGCGGCGCATCAATATTTTAGGTGCAATTGCTGTTTGGCATTTACCAATATATATTAAGTATGTCTGACAAAATGAATATATAATTTGAATATATAAAATCAAAAAATATTTTAAAAAATCTGATTATTAAAAATGATTTTAATACATTTGATTAAGATGCGTAGTGTGAAAAGATAAGCAAAGGTTTTACTTTTAATTTTGGTTATTTTTTCCCAACAGGAAATTTGAAATATTCCTGCATTTTTTCAAGTTTCCTCTTCTTTTTTCAGTTTCATTATTTCTGCCAGTTAAGTCTTAGACAACTTCCTTCCTTGATTTTGCTGGAAAGGAGTCCCCCTCCTCCCCTTTACATACCACACAAAGACACACACATTTTACTGCCTACAGTATAAACTTAATAGGACGGTCTTTTGGTCCAACCCCTACAACTTGCTCAATGGAAAGTAATGAGGATTGTTTTTCAGTGTCTTAATGTAAAATGTTATAACAAGCAAGATTATATATATATTTTTAAATGTTGCTATGGCTACTTAACCACAACATTGCAATTACCTTTATACAACGTGACTCCGAGGGCTTGCAAACAAACCAATGTAATGCAATAAATACATAAGTACCAACAAGAATGCTGTTAAAACAAAAGAGTAGAATTAGGGAAGTAGGATGAGGGCAGCAAAATGGCCTCTTATAAAGGATCAAAGTTGAAGATACTTCATTAAATAATTGGTAGAGCTCTGTGCTAGCTTCACTCACACTGCTTTCCTATTATGGTAATCTCATGTAAAAAAAAAAAAACTATATTAAAAAAGCTATTGGCAATCTATCAGCGTTTGCATCTGTTGCGTCAATCACCTCAACAGAAGTAACCAACATGTCATTTACATATTTTTCATATGAACTTCAAAGTCCCTTTTATCATACACATGTCTAAACCAAATCATACACCAAAACTCCTTGCATCCTCCCACCTCCCCTTTGAGTGGGCAAAATAAAAATGTGGATGGATTTGAATAATTGCCAAACTTCAAAGCGCAGGTTATTGCCCGAGCGTTTACTGTTGCCTGCAGTGCTGTAGGGTGTTTCTTTTATAATGTGGGCTGAGTGAGTTGGAAAATGGCTGCCTCCTTCTCAGTGTAAATCCCACTCTAATGCCGAGGTCTGTTTCTACACGGCTGACCTGGCTAAATAAAAACAACAATGTTTCCTTCCCTCAAAAAAACACACTGGGCTCCCCAGACACTCTAACCCTCGTCCCCTCATAGAATCCATCTGAGAAACATTCCCATGGTAACTATACCACAACCACCAAAATACACACAGGTGCTAAATTTGGGGTTTGTAGGTGGTAGAATTAAATACATTTTTATTAGATCATAATATGAGTGACACTTTACTTTTACTTTAGCACTGGGTAACAGCCTGCAGGTATATAACATATTGCAGGTATAATGCTTTATAACTTGCTATAACCATGTATTAGCCTTTATAATGTCATTTAATAAGGTTTGTCCATGATAAGTCCTATAATGCATCTGATTTACACTAAATATACAAAGGAATGTGGACACCCCTTCAAATAAGTGGATTTGGCTATTTCAGCCACACCCGTTGCTGACAGGTGTATAAAGTTTAGCACAGAGCCATGCAATCTCCATAGACTATCATTGGCAGTAGAATGGCCTTACTGAAGAGCTCGGTGACTTTAAACATGGCACCGTCATAGGATGCTATCTTTCCAACAAGTAAGTCTGTCAGATTTCTGCCCTGAGCTGCCCCACTCAACTGTAAGCTCTGTTATTGTGAAGTGGAAAGATCTAGGAGCAACAAGGGCTCAGCCGCGAAGTGAAGTGGTAGGCCACACAAGCTCACAGAACGGGACCGCCAAGTGCTGAAGCGCATAAAAATCATCTGTGCTCGGTTGCAACACTCACTACCGCGTTCCATTTACATTACATTTAAGTCATTTAGCAGACGCTCTTATCCAGAGCGACTTACAAAATGCCTCTGGAAGCAACGTCAGCACAATAACTGTTCGTCGACAGCGTAATGAAATGGGTTTCCATGGCCGAGCAGCCTAACATCACCATGCGCAATGCCAAGCGTCGGCTGGTGTGGTGTAAAGCTCGCCGCCATTGGACTCTGGAAACGCATTCTCTGGAGTGATGAATCACACTTCACCATCTGGCAGTCCAACAAACAAATCTGGGTTTGGCAGATGCTAGGAGATCGCTAACTGCCCGAATGCATAGTGCCACCTGTAAAGTTTGGTGGAGGAGGGAAAATTGTCTGGGGCTGTTTTTTATGGTTCGGGCTAGGCCCCTTAGTTGAAGTGAAGGGAAATCTTAATGCTAAAGCATACAATGATATTCTAGATGATTCTGTGCTTCCTACTTTGTGTTTGTCGAGATCGGTGTGGAAGAACTTGACTGGCCTGCACAGAGCCCTGACCTCAACACCGTCAAACACCTTTGGGGTGAATTGGAACGCTGACTGCAAGCCAGGCCTAAATCGGCCAACATCAGTGCCCGGCCTCCCTAATGCTCGTGGCTGAATGGAAGCAAGTTCCAACATCGAGGTGGAAAGCCTTCCCAGAAGAGTGGAGCTTGTTATAGCAGCAAAATATTAAATGCCCATGATTTTGGAATGAGACGTTCGACAAACAGGTGTCCATACCCTTAATGTCATGTACAAACATTAAGGTGATAGAACCAAATCCCCCGCCCCCCCCCCTTCAATTCAACCCCTTCCCTGGGTGCGCCACAGCATCATTGCAATCACTTCCTCCTCCACAATGTAGTTAAGCCTTTCCATCAAAGCATTATGTCTACTAGTAAAACAAATTCAAAAGAACTATAAAAATCTAATTAGTCTATGGCCACTATGCCCAAGGCCTAGTACAGACGCCGGGTTGTACAAACGATGTACAACACAAAGTTACAACTGTTGTGTATGAATTTGTACGAGATGTACTACACCACCAGTGTAATGCACACGGCTGTCATAAAATTAGATTTTATTAACATGGCTCTCGCACAGACATACCTGTGCGACAGACATACATTCCTACATACACGCAAGTGGATATAGACAATGTCGTGTTTCTTTATATCACAATATGATACATGTGGCAGCACACAGAGAAGAGGACAGACATAAAAGGAAAAAGAGGTAGAGCACAATCAAATTCATCTCCAGAAGCAGCAGTATGACGATCGATAGCGTTTGCGAGCGAAGGCACAGCAACGACACAAATTCCACAAAAGGAACTCCCTCGTTTGAACGTTCTCCATTCAAATAAGACGAGGCAGTTGGGTTTCCGTTGGCAACCGTTGTGGGGAAAAAGCAGTTGTTCCAACATTATGTGATGGTAGTGCAATCCTTCTTCATATGATCTTTTTGAAAAACAATTTTGTGGGGATGTTTTGAAATACTGTCGAACACCGACAGGTATAACGCTATAAGACATTATACAAGTCTCATTTCCAAAGCATTATAACTATCATAATAAATAGTGTGGAGACATTATACTCTAAAAGGTAGTTGCTTCATCACATACACACCGACACCAGGTGACAGCAGGTTTCTGTGGACTAAAAGTTCACACATGGATAACACAGATCAAAACAGTCGTCCTAAAAGAAAAGACCACTAGGATTAACCCCAAACAGGCCTGAGACGTGTCCTTTTGTTGTGTATAATGTATGTATTATATGATGTGTGCAGACAAACTTTGCTCCGTTTTCTAAATGAGTGGGATGTTTTACCAACAGCCGCAACATTTGATCGACTGACTCCCCCTTGTGGCAAGAGAATGGAAATGAATTCTCTATCGTAACCACATCAATTACATATCTTGTTAAGAATACGTTCCTAGGTGTATAAGCACAGGAAGATGTACAGCAGGGTTGTTATTAAACTCATTCCACGAATGACCTAGTGTCTGCAGGTTTTGGGCTTTTCCTTTCAATTAAAAACAGAGGCAACCAGGTGAAAGGAGTTTTTTTTACTAATTAGTGACCTTCATCAATCAAATACAAGGGAGGAACAAAAACCCGCTGACACTAGGCCCTCCGTGGAATGACTTTAACACGTGATGTACACAATTAACAAGGATTACCTACAAAGTCATAAAAAGAAGATTCAAATCTCATAAAAAGAGAGATATTGACTCTAAAAACATGTGTTGAAGACATACAAGAAGAGCACAGACAGTGTCACATACACACGCATAGGAACAGTCAAATCCATAAAAGGCATAACATAGGGATGAACTTGTGGATAGACTGGCCTAGCAGGGGTTGAGCATACCCTGTTTACAGATACAGAAAGAGAGGGGGGGGGGTGATCTAACCGTGAAGGTGCGGGCATGGACGGAGGTCCAGGTACTAAATCTCCCATTAACACAGACAACACACAGGTTGCGTTCCGATTCACTACCCTTTTCCCCAAAGTGTGTACTCGTTCACTCCCCCTCGTGGATGTATAAGCAAGCGATTGGTGGAAGACATCTGGTGTATTTGCAGCTACCCCCACACCTTTCAGATCAACCCTCATTCCATCACTCGTCCTCGTCATGACTACTTGGCTTCACCAACCCCTCAAATCTTCACTCCCTCCCTTCTCCCCTAGTTAGCACCCTCAGGTTAGGAGCCCTGCTAATTAGTCTTCCATAGACCTCCATTGGGTGGGGTGGCGGGGTGTTCAAGGGCCCTCATCAAAAGTCACTGAGGATGCTGACGTCTGCAAACTCCTTGCGGTAGCGGTGGGAATAGAGGGCCAGCAGGAAGGACCACTTTAGAGTCATGAAGCTCCACACGGCCGAAAGAAACAGGCTCCTCGGGTCAGTCATGGCTGGGAACCACAGAGATACGACAGACATTAGAGACTTGCAGACTCAGAGAAAAAGCCATGGTTGGCACACTGTTACACAATTCATTGAGTCAGGTGCTTCTCAATGAAGGTTCCTGTAGGCAAAGTGACCAAAGCTTCAGGCTCAGAGCATACACCAGGGCAAGGATCTCACATTGAATAACCCCATGGAGTCATGTGATGCCAGAGCAAACAAACTCTGGCAAGCAGTCATTTTGTGTGGAAATTGATTTCATCACGTGGACGTGCCCTAAGGGATTAAGACATGCAATACTAAATGACTAAATACATCCTAATGCACAACAAGAAAAAGTACAATGGATGAAACAGAGGATGGGAAGGGAAGCAAATGGGGGAGAGACGTAACCATTTGCGAATGAACAGAGCAAGTGAAGGGGAGAGGAGAAGCAAATTAGGATGAAAGGAGGAGGAGTGAATGAATGAATGAATGAATGAGAGAAGGGGGAGGTGTGTGTGAAACTCACACTCTTTGTTGGTAATGGCAAGGGAGAGGAAGGTGATGAAAGCCACCACGGCCAGCAGGGAGAAGACGACTCCGATGAAGAGAAAGAATTTGAGGCCCTTCAGCCAGGTGCGCCAGTAGTCCTGCAGGTACATGATGTGGGTGATGAGGGCCCAGAGCGCCAGCACACCTGAGGGAGAAAGACACAAGCACCCACATTCGCAGTCAGGGGCTGGCCGTCCACAATCCCTACACTAAGTCAATTACTGACACGAGACAAGCACGTGTAACTATCGCAGGTATTTGCATAGCATAGAATTGAACTGTATTTGAAAAAGCATTGGGAGGATGAGGGGTTCTCTCAAGTCAAGAGATGCCTTTGCTTGTCTAACTACAATCTTGAGCTTTAGGTCTTGTTGGTGTAGACTATGTCAGTGTGTGGCTCAGTTGGTAGAGCATGGCTCTTGCAGTGCCAGGGTTGTGGGTTTGATTCCCACGGGGGACCAGTACGGGGGGAAAAAGTATGAAAATGTATGAACTCACTACTGTAAGTCGCTCTGGATAAGAGCGTCTGCTAAATGACTAAAATGTCATGTACATTTTAGGGGTGAACAATGTAATATTTTGCTGTGTCATTGTCTCATATCACACTGTTCTGTCACTCACTCCACCATGTTCCTCTTCTACTGTTTCATAACCACACACCACATTTGGGTCTGGACATAGCACTAGTGTATAGCACTATACTTCATGAATCCACTGCATCTTACTCAATATTAGGCTAAAATGGTCTTCCCTAGTCGGCCATGCTAGATAGGACAAAGTGTTAATGTCATGGGCCGTATGGACAAAGATCCTAAATCATCACCTACTAAGACACCCATTTTGAATATGGGCCTAGAACTAATGAGCAAGTAGCCTACATAAACTTTAGTTTTTTTCTTCAGGGTTGGTTGTTAAAACAGTGTTTGAGGTTGGAAAGTACCAGACTTGCTTCCTTTCAAGCATGGTCAGATAGTGAGTGGAGCTGAGCCACAGTTCCACACCCTTCTACTGAAGTGTGCACTTGCACACATCCTGTCGTGAATCTAACAACGGTTGAAATTCCCTCTAGCCAATGCTTAGGGCTAAATCAATCCAATGCTTTTAAATTCACGACGGGAGTTTTTTGGGGTAGTGTAGAGAAACGGGATGCAGCCAAGCTAGTAAGTTCAATTGACCCTCATGAGTCATTTCTCGAGGGAATAGGCTTTATTCGGCTGTGTCAATCTGCCATGCTGACCCCACTCATTTCGCCATCTCATGATCTCTAGAATCATATGACCAACCAAGCACATGCCACCAAAAACCCTAGCAAGAATTGCACCCTTATTGAATCTCTCTGTATTGGCAGAGAGAACCACATGCTGTTATCACAACTCCACAAGAAAGATATGGATTTGGCCTCGATAAGAACATCAGTGACAGTGCACTTCATAAAAAGGAATTCTCATTCATGTTAAAACAATAGCAAGACATGCACTGTCAGTGAAATTGACCTACAATACTAAATATGCAAATGTGGCTACTGTTCTGTTTGCCAATAGGCCTACAGCAGAGAGATGAGAGGAAAGTCACGCAGATATCAGCTTGCTGACCTGAGAGGACAAAATTCACAGCCATAAATGCACCACTTGTTACCTAGTGCAGTGGTTGACAAAATGTGCAGGGCGCGAGGTTCCTTTTTTTGAAGGAACTCAGTCCAGCTTTCGTTTTACTCTTGAAAGTTGTAATAGTAGACAGCACAAGGCGCAATTGGGAAATTAGGTAGTGCATCATCAGTTATTGCATACCTTAGAGAGATATTTATCAGAAATGTCAGAAATGTACAGATCAACTAGCCCATGTCAGCTAAAAATGATCTGCACCCCATGACAAAAATGTGTTCCCGAATACTGGAAGGTGGGCCTGCATGAAAAAGTTTGGGAACCCCAGACCTAGTGGGCCATTATGTAACACATAAATAACACTTTAAAAAGTCACTTCATGCAAATACTAGGCCTAAGCAATTCAGTAACGTTCTAAAGTAACGTTGTTAACTAGGCGTAGAGTAGATTATGTTCAATGCGCAAGACAAGTATTACTTTATGGTAGGTTCAGGCTTCCGCTCAAGGCCAGCAAATTGTAATGGTGATGCTGAGAACTTCAAATGGGATGAGTAGCAGGACAAGCGTGCTAAATTCATCCGAGGAAACGTATTGTAGCGACCAGCACAGACAGCGCGTGTGGTAGGTTTAGCCATTGTTCTCCCTCTTACGTCTGGGCTTCACAAGAGAAGGTCACGGTTGGCTTGTGGGGTATCTTTTGTTTATTTGGCGTGGGCTACGGCCAAACAGTAGCCTGTATAAAGTTGTGTTAATAAACCGTCAATTCGTAAACTCAACCCTCTGTCTGGACAATTGTTCCTTTATGATCTAGTCAGGTCATTACATTGGTGTCAGAAGTAAAAACGTTGATAAAAGTTAGCCAGCTAGCTAGCTGAATTCTGTGGCTAGCTACCGTTGGTGAGAACGGGGGCTGAAAATGCTTAGAGGAAATCTGAAAGTGAAGGTGGAGGTAGGGGACAATTATGGCCAAGGAGGTGCGTGTGCATGGACGTCGGAGGATCTGGCTGAGGAGATCGCCAGGGCGTCGGAGCCCAGAGGCCGCTTGAGGGAGGACGTTAGAGTGATGGCGGCTGAAGCGTGAGCATGAGTCCTTCGTCGACTGTGCTTTGCGCGGATTCTAGTGGGCGGACCGAAGGGGTAACGTCGACGCGGCGGGACGAGGAATCTGGGGCTCAGGATGTAAACAAACATGGCGGCACCCAGTTCCCGGCTGTGTCCGTATCTGTTAAGACCCCGAAGTATTCCGGTAAGGCTGATTGGGAAGCTTTTCATGCTCAGTTTGAACTGTTTGCTCATTTTAGGGGGTGGTCAAATGAAGATAGGGCACTGCAGTTGGCTTTATGCCTCACGGATGAAGCTCTGGCCTGTTTGATATTGATTAGCCCCGAGGACAGACGTGATTATGGTGCTTTAGTGGGAGCACTGAGGAGGCGCTATGGACAGTGTGTACAGCCCGAGCTACTGCGCTCCGAACTGAGTAATAGACGCAGGCAGCCTGGAGAGCCTCTACAGGTGCTAGCTAATACATTGAGAGCATCTCTCGGCAGGCATATGCTCACATGCCCCCCTCCGTGCAGAGTGAGCTAGCACGGGACCAGTTCATACAGGCGCTCTCTCCTACGGAGCTGCGCATACAGACCCAGCTGGCTCATCCCGAGTCATTGCAGATAGCCTTGGAGATGGCTTTGGAGAGGGAGCTGGTGTGGGCTGGGGTATCAGCTGGGGCTTTGGTGGGGGTGCAGGGAGACAGACCCTCTGTGCGAGCTGGGGGGCAGAGCAGCCCGGGGGCCGGAAAAGCCTGCATGGGTGGCTGAAATGACAGAACTCATTTGTGCTGTGTCGCTACAGGCGGCACGAAACACACGCCCTGGTCCCAGGGTCTGCTGGGGTTGTGGCCAGCCAGGCCATCTGCGCCGAGATTGCCCCATGTCCACCAGAGCTCAGGGAAACGGCTCGGGGTCCACATAGACCGGGCAGTGCGGATCCCTGGCTTTCTATCCCAACCACCATCTTCTTCAGGAGGAGTCCACCGGCACAGACGGGGAAGCAAGGCTCCACTTCCCCCAGAAGCAGACGAGGGCATGCTGATGGAGCCTGTTGTTGTGGTGGGCCGGACCTGTGTTGGGGACTTTTGTCATGTCCCTGTGGAGGGGGTGCCCTGCTCTGCCCTGCTGGACACTGGTTCCACAGTAACACTGGTGAGGCAAGATATTGTGCCAGGTTGGACTCAGCTCCGCACAGTCACAGGTGAGCTGACACCCATGAAAGGGAAGGGAATAATGACTCTAACAGTAGGGGGCAGGTCTGTGCAGGACCCTTGTATACTGGGGTTGGACTTTCTTAGGAGCACAGGCTGCCAGTTAGACCTAAATGGGGGCACACTGAGCTTCCAGGGAGGGCCGGCAGTCACCATGCCCCCCCCCCCCCCCCCTAATGTCACATTCACTCAACCCAACAAACCCTTTACTCCAACAGTTAAAGCAGCAGAGACTCATGGCTGCCCCCCCTCCCCCACAGCTGTGTGTGACTTTTCCCCAGCCCCCCTGTCACCTACGGCTCTGTGTTACATTCCCCCAGCTACCTCCACGACAAAGCCCTCTGTGAGCCCGGGCCGCACCCCCCCCCCCCCCCCCCCCCCCCCAGCCCAGCTACCCCAGATGGGAGAGGACACTGTCTGCAGTGAGGGAGATATGGGGGAGGAACTGTGTTGGTCTTGACCCCGAGCAGCAGGAACGGTTGTGGCAGTTGCTGTTTGAATTCAGACAGCTTTGCGCTGAGTGAGGAAGAGGTGGGTCAGACTCATCTGGTGCAGCATGAGATCGACACAGGCGATGCTCGACCCATCAAGAAGCATCCCCGCCGTATCCCGCTGGCACGCCAGGGGCGGCAGACAAGGCTGTGTTGGAGATGCAGCGGGTGGACTTCATCGAGCCCTCAGACAGCCCCTGGGTGGCGCCAGTCGTCATGGTTCCGAAGAAGGGGGGCAAGCTGAGGTTCTGTGCGGACTACAGGCGGCTGAATGAGGTAACCAGGAATAACTCATTCCCATACCACGTATCGATGAGTCGCTGGACCTGGTTAGGGGGTCCTCCTGGTTCTCCTCACTAAACCTCCACAGTGGCTACTGGCAGGTGCCCCTCTCCCCAGAGGCCAGGGCCAAAACGGCGTTCTCCACTAACAGAGGACACTGGCAGTTCAAGGTCCTGTGCTTAGACCAGTGCAACGCTCCAGCTACTTTGAGCGTTTGATGGACAGGGTGCTGGATGGCATCCCCCGACAGCAGTGTCTGGTATACCTCGATGACATCCTGGCCCATGGCAGCTCCTTCCAGTCAGCCCTGGGGGCGCTACGGCGTGTGCTGGAGCGGGTGGCTGCCGCAGGTCTGAAGCTCCACCCCGAGAAGTGTCACTTCATGAGCAGAAAGGTGTCCTTCTTGGGCCACCGAGTGGGGAAGGAGGGGGATCAGCACCATGGAGGACAAGGTGGGGGCTGTCCGAAACTGGTCCACCCCCACCAACCAGCGTCAGCTGAAGAGCTTCCTGGGCCTGGCCTCGTACTACAGGAGGTTTGTACGGGGCTTCTCAAGTGCCGCTGCTCCCCTGAACCGCCTGCTGCCGAAGGACAAGGCTTTCACTTGGGCAGTGGAGTGTAAGGGGGCCTTCAACACCCTCAAACGTGCACTGATCGAGGCCCCCGTGCTCGTCCCCCCTGACCTCAACTTGCCCTTTATCCTGGACACAGGCGCGAGCAATGTGGGCATGGGTGGGGTGCTGGCCCAGGTGGGGCCAGAGGGGGAGAGAGTGGTGGCGTACTTCAGAAAAACATTTGACAAACATGAGCGCCGCTACTGTGTCACCCGGCGGGAGCTCTTGGCTGTTGTGGTTTCCGTTAAACACTTCAAGTACTACCTGGGTGGTCTGCCCTTTACTGTAAGGACTGACCACTCTGCTCTCCAGTGGCTCATGTCTTTCAGAGAGTCAGAGGGGCAGGTGGCACGCTGGTTGGAGGTGCTTCAGCCGTATGACTTCTCAGTGGTGCACAGGGCAGGGGCACGCCACACTAACGCCGAGTCACGTCGGCCTTGTACTGCAGACGGCTGCCGCCACTGTGAGCGGAGAGGGGGAGGGGAGAGAGAGCTGTGTGCAGAGGGGGTCTGTGCCACAGTGTGTCGGGCGAGCGGGCCTGTCTGCTGTGAGCTGCAGACTGTCGACGTGGCTGAATGGAGGCAGCAGCAGGGACGGGACACAGACCTACAGCCAGTGCTACAGTGGGTAGAGGCGCAGGTGAGGCCACCATGGGAAGCGGTGACAGCGCTCTCACTCGCGACCAAAGGGTTGTGGTCAAAGTTTGAGCGACTGCGGCTGGCTGATGGCGTGCTACAGCGGGCATGGAAGGAGTCAGCTACGGGAGAGGAGAGGTGGCCCGTGGTGGTCCCAAAAGCATTGCGGGAGGCTGTGCTCCAGAGTACTCATGGGGGGTTGGGGGGTGGGGACTTTGGGGTCACAAAAACACTGCGCCGCCTTCGTCAGGGCTTTTACTGGGGGCAGCACAAGAGGGATGTGGAGGACTTTTGCCGCCGCTGTGACAACTGCACAGCGAGAAAGGGCCCCCCAGGCCGCTCTCATGCTCAGCTCCAACAGTTCACAGTGGGGGCTCCCATGGAGAGGGTGGGAGTGGATGTAGTTGGGCCGTTCCCCACCACAGAGAGTGGAAACCGCTGGGTTTCCCGAGGCCTATGCTCTGCCTGACCAGGAGTCAGAGACCATCGTCGACGCCCTGACAGCGGGGATGTTCCGCAGGTTTGAAGCTGCAGAGTCCATCCACAGCGACCAAGGCAGAAACTTTGAGTCCCGTGTGTTCGCCACCATGTGTGAGGCTGGGTATGCACAAGACCCGCACTACTCCTCTCCATCCTCAAAGTGATGGCCTTGTGGAGCGCTTCAACAAAACGCTTGGACAGCAGCTGGCCATCGTCTCTGCCAAACACCAGCGTGACTGGGACAAGCACCTGCCTATGGTCCTCATGGCATGCCGCTCCGCCGTCCAAGACTCCACCTCCTGCCCCCCTCATGCTGGGGAGAGAGATCCGCACCCCTGCGGAGATGGCGTTTGGTCGGCCCCTGGATATCCCTCATGTTCCCCCGGGGCCGGAGTATGCACGGAGACTCCAGGACCGCCTGGAGACAGCCCACACCTTCGCCAGAGAGCAGCTGGTGAATGCAGGTGTGAGGCAGAAAAGGAACTATGACATGCACACCCGGGGAAGGCACTTTGTGGCTGGGGAGCTGGTCTGGGTCTACAACCCCCTAAGGAAAAAAGGCAGATGCTCCAAGTTGGACAGTCACTGGGTGGGACACTGCAGCGTCCTGGAGAGGGTAGGGGAGGTTGTTTACCGGGTGGAGCTTCCTCCCAGGGGGAGAAAGGTGACACTGCACCGGGACAGGTTAGCCCCATACAGAGGGGCCTCTGCTCCCCGAACCCCAGGGACCCCCACAATTCCCCTCTCTGGCAATGACATTCTCCAGGCACCCACCCCCAGGTGCCGCAGACAAGGCTCCAGACAGCCCACTCCCCGGGTCTCCCTCCCTGTGTCACTGCGTGGTTCCCCGGAGCCACGGACTGTATACCCTGTTTCCACTTCCTTGTCCCCCATATCCCTTCCTTCATCCCCTGGGTCCCAGAGGGGCAGCCCCCTGCCACGGATGGAGCCCCCTGTTTCACATCTGGACACTCCGCGACCATCACGGCCAAGCAGGTTTGTTCCCTCAGGGATGAGGGACTTTGTGGTGGGGGAGCTGTGTAGCGACCCGCACAGACAGCGGTGTGTTATGTGGTAGGCTATTAGTGGGTTGTGTTGTACTTACCAGTGTTCGCGGGGTCCGACATGCCAATCAACCTGCTATCTGCCAATCACGGGGATGCCTGGAATGTTCTGAAGCCGGGCATCCTGGTGGTTGGCGGAGTGGCGTGGAGGGGGGTTGGAGCATTGGAAGTTAAGACCAGGTTTAGCCATTGTTCTCTCTCTTACGTCTGGGCTTCACAAGAGAAGGTCACGGTTGGCTTGTGGGGTATCTTTCGTTTATTTGGCGTGGGCTACGGCCAAACAGTAGCCTGTGTAAAGTTGTGTTAATAAACCGTCAATTCGTAAACTCAACCCTCTGTCTGGACAATTGTTCATTTATGATCTAGTCAGGTCATTACAGTATCAAAAGCTTTCAGTCCCATTAAGCAGCGTATGCAGAAACAACACACAGTTTGAGTTAACACCAGACTGTTTTTTGGCCAGTGTGGTTTAAGCATTAGGAAAATCCAGAATTCCAGGTTAACCAAGCTGGTAATATAAAATGCATAAAGCTGAAAATGCTTTGGAAAGACGAAAGTAGACCGTGCTGGATATACACCTATTTATTTTTTTACTGGGTAATAAAGTTATCCTAGATATTCATGGTATAAGACCTATGTAATGTTACTATAACTTTTGCCAAAGTTGCAACGTTAGCTACCGTTATAGAGATCATGGAGCCAGCGTGGTGTATAGCCATGTCGCTATACACAGTCCAACTTTTCTAGAATGCCTGGGGTAAAACGTTTAGGACTTTAGGTAGAACGTTTAGAAATTTGAAAAGGCAAATTAAAGTGTGGGCTTCTGACAATTTGTCACTCTAAAATCGTGTAACAGTACTGTAAGAGATGGGTAGCCTACAGTGGCAATGTTCAAATCATGCGAGTCCAATGGACAGGTAAATCCTTAAAATACTGCAGTGTATACTGTTACATATTGTGCACAAAATAAATAATTGTTTACATTCTTGCTAATACATGTCTTTACCTGATAATCCTCCCATTGCAGCTGTCCATGGTTGGTTGTACGCGATGTTCCACACGAGAAACGCTGAGAATCCCATAAGCATGCCAAAAGAGGCATACCCGATACTGATGTACGTCTTATTGAACCCCATTGGGGACAGGTGACACGCTACAAGTAGAATGGGGGGAAATAACGTCAACGTTTAAAAACAAGTGCCTTATTTTGAGAAACTCACCTCTGTACGACTCAAGATAGCTAAACAGATGATTACAGTTCTCCTAGCAGCAGGATATTATGCTGCCACCACGATCGCGGACTGTTTTAAAATAAAAGTCCCCCTGCAAGACATGCTCAATTTTGGGAATATCTTATTTTTGCACTCTAGTGCAGTCAATGGTGTGTATTCATGGATGCCAAGGGAACCCAGGTTTGACCAATAAAAAAAATAACAATTATAAAATAAATTATCTTTCGTCTCTCTGTGTTTTCATAATTCTCCATCAATTCGCAAGTGGTTGAATCTCACTGGAGAAATCATCTGAGTGAGAGAAACAGCGCCCCTCTGACTCAGTATGTGTAGCCCATGTATCTGATACTGTCTGGAACAAAAGAGTATGACATGTTGCTGCTGTAGCGTTTGATTGATTGATGCCAGCAAGCATTTGGTCTTCCTTGATAAAATAATTATCCAATCAGCGTTGAACTGAGCTCAACTGTGGGTTGTCCTAGTGCAGCAAAATGTCCCCCAAGGGAGGCCAGTTTGGATTTGGCTTCACACCAATTAAATGACATCCTGAGAAATATGTCATAATTGTCAGAAAAACGTGTCTGTTTCTGGTTCGCTTGCGGTGATGTCTTGCAGTAGCTAGCTTGTTAAATCGGGATTTTCCTAAACCATGGATGGAGATGGGGATTTGGACTTGTTGTTTTAACTTAATTCTCTGTACAGGCCAATGTTTATGACGACGATTCTGATCTAACCATAAAGTAATATATTGTGCCACTGGCCTGAGACGATTAAAGTTCAATATGTAGCCTAGTAGGCTCACGTTAACTAGTTAGCTAACTAAGCTTTTTTTTCCCCATGCGAGGAAGTTAGGCTAGCAAGCATTTTTGATAGGTAGCCTATGAAAACAAAAACGAAAAGCGTATGGAGCCATAGACCGTTTGCCAACAGGAAATAGAGGAGGACGGCATTGGCGTTCAACTAGTCTACAAGTAGTCCCCAAAATGTGTTTTTTACTTGCATGCGCGCGCACGCAAGAAATAAGTACCATGGACAACCACATGATATTTAGCAACATTGATTGGACTAAATTGTTTTTGGTATCTTTAAGTTTGTTTTCAATGTATTAAACTAAGCATATATAGCTTTGTTGATTTGATGATGTTTAAGTGTTTAAGTTGAAATGGAGCTGGAATAGCCGAGACAGTGCTCCCGTTGTCTTTGTGCTGACTTGCGGTAGCTCCGTGGTTCTAAATCAGTCGTTGTTTAGTAAACTGTTGAAAACATTAACTTGCTTGACCATGCTGCATATAACTGTATGTTTACTGCAATATTTACTTTGTGGACTTCACAGGACAGATGTTCCTCTCTGGTTTTGTGATGAAACAAATGTATGTGTAGTTGAATTTATTCCGCCACTGTGTGACTGTTGTCTATTTGTTGTCACTGCCTTATTGTATATCACAGTGGTGTATGAATTAATGGGTTATAGAGCAAACAACGCAAATATATGCATCATCAGTTCCTCTTGTCATGTTTGTCATTGCATACCTTAGAGAGCTATTTATAACTTGTCAGAAATGTCCTGATCAACTAGCCCATGTCAGCTAAAGTAATAAAAAAAAAAAATTGCATTAGCCCATAGATTTTGTTGTAATTTTTTTGTCACTCAAATATCACATGAATACACATAGATATTGCAAACTATATGGAAATGCAAAAATAAATTGCTTTAAAACTGATAAATGGTCTTTGCACCCATGACAATTGTGTAGAATTGCAGGAAATAAGCTTTAAACCTACAAAATGCTCTCCACCAACAAGAGGGGTGTGAAGAGTTTGTTATGAACAGTGCTTGTGCCCATAGAAACAGACATGGCGTGTGTGCACGGGTTGTTCCTCAATGCTGGAAGGGGGGCCACGAGTGAAAAAGTTTGGGAACCCCTATATTTAAGAAATACACTTTTAATAAAATACAAATATATGTTATTGGAATTACTCAATAGACTACAAAACTTAAATTGGTTTATTGAGCTGGGCAACGGGTTTAATACAGAGTGCTGGTGACTCCTTACTCCACCCACTCCATTCACTGCAATGCAATACACTGTATATGGGATACTTTTTGGGTTGTAGAGAAAAACTTGACTACATGTCTCATATAAACTGGGGTGAGAAATACTCAGTCGGGTCTCTACTAACCAAATATGTGTCGTTTTGGAGGGGGCTGTGTCATACATATCCAGCAGCACTTCGTTCTCCACCCCCTCCATAGCCCCCAATGCAATACACAGTAATAGACTTTGCCATTTAATTGTTGTCGCCATAATTTGCTTGTAGAGCAAAAAATGTTCTCAGCTAAAGTGAGGTGGGAAATACTCAGTAGGGTCTCTATTAACCAGGTATGGTTAGTTTTTGAGGGGGACGGTCAGGGCCCTAAGCAATTCAAGGCATTTTGGCATGTGGTGTAGAGAACATTTGGAAGTTTTCTCTTTTGAACGAGTTATCCAATGTCAATGTTTTTAAATTATGGCTTTTATTTTGAAGGTTTACCAGAAATCATGTCATCCTCCTTTGTGCTGCAGGTAGAATACTAGCTTGTGCATGCTAGTATAAAAACGTCTGAATGACAATACATTATGTAGCTGCAAAGGCGATAACAATTAAATGGCAAAGTTGAAACATATATAAAAGGCTACACGACACGAACAGTGTGTCCTATTTGTAAAATAAAAAAAACATTTGCTCAACAATGTTGTTATCTAATATTTCCAGCCAATGATGTGTCAAAGAAATCATCACACCAGATATAGGCAGTGTTGCCAACTCCTCAGTAAGGAAAGTAGCTATTGGCTCTCCTAAAAGTCGCTAACTGACGTACCCACCTAATTTGCATAATTGGTCATGTGAACGTAATTGTGATGGACGCTGTAGGAGAGATAAATAATGTCGTGGGAGAGGCAAAAAGTGAGTAAAAAACACCCTAAATATGTTTAGAACTACAAATGAACTTTCTTCTGTCGATTCTTATTTTTTTGATGTCACAATTCCAACCCTCCTCTTTTATCCGGGCTTGGGACCAGCACAAGTCACTCAAAATAGACGCTCTGGCTGAGTTACTTCGTTTTTTTTTTTTTTTTTTTTTTTTTTCTTAATTTGGTTTGGTTTTTAACCTTATTGTCCACTTAAGAGCCTACAACAAGTCACAGTAAAACATGAACATTTTTAACCATAACATTTAAATAAAAATGTCTGTATACAATCTACATTAACAATCTAAATGGACCAAAAAGAGACAATAGAAAAGACTGTCAATGGCAATGTGAGAAAATGGAATCATGAGAAACAGCGCCTACTGTGGTCTTGGAAGACTTCTTTGATATTCTTCCAAAGCAGCAGGCAAAATATATAACATTTTCACATCAACAAATAGGGGAGGACCATCCTCCTCAGTGAATTTCAGAAAAATGTAAATAGTGAGACACTAAAAAAGTTCTTATATTTTTTTTTAGATAAAACGACTATATATATTCATGTCACCAAATAATTGATTTAAACACATTGTTTTGCAGTGAAGGATCTACAGTAGCATCACCAGCACTCTGTAGGGTAGCACCATGGTGTAGCCGGACAACAGCTAGTTTCTGTCCTCCTCTTGGTACATTGACTTCAATACAAAACCTAGGAGGCTCGTTAGGGTTGAATATTTTCCTGGTATTTTACAAATGTTCCATCTTGAGAATAAATCACTTTTCTCCCAGATAACCCGATATTTCCCGCCAAAACCGTAAGTGTCATTCAAAAGCATTATAAAGCATATAAATAGGCCTATGTCATTATTTGATTGGAGCTTTGATTGAATATGCAAGCCTGATGCTACCTGAGCCTGATGAGCCATACATTAAATACATTTTATGAGTCCTACATTAAAAACATTTAATGAGCCCAAGCCCCAAAAAGCCCAGAGGATTGTGCCTTTAGCCAATACACATGAGGCAACTGCCATTATGCAGAACATAAAAACATTAAAGCCCATAGACGTAGCTAGCTATATGCCCTCTTCGCTAAATACATCAAATGAGCTCTAGTAGGCTAATCTTTTTGAGTGTGAACTGTATTACTGTATTATATTGTATTATACGGACTGGAATTCCAAACATCATTCAAACCACGATTAAGCAGGGTGAGAACATGTGATTCTGGTGCAGCACTTGGCCTACAAAGTTACAAGTATAGGCTAGCGAATTTGATTTTAATTTAGAAATGTAATAGGACCTATTTGTATAATTAGTAGGCTGACACATATACCTTTCATAATATTTCCCCTAATGTTATTAGCCTACCTCCTCTTTCTCTCTCTATTGTTGCTTCATTCCTTCCTCGCTTTCAACAGGTAAATGAATTAAGTTTTTGTTGTCCTTATCTTCATCATTCTAATGACATCCTTGAATAATATAGGAATATAATTGGATGCAGAAGGCTTTCACTTCTCTTCACGAAGATTGGTTATGGGTCTGAGTAAATAACTGCTATAGCCTACTGCCATTGTGCGTTCGCTATTCTTTCAAACTACAGAGTTCTATTGGCTACTGTATTTAACATTTAGCTTGCGTCCTTCTTTGAATAGTCTATTTAAGCAATAAGGCACCTCGTGGGTGTAGTATATGGCCAATATACCACGGCTAAGGGCTGTTCTTATGCACAACACAATGCGAAGTGCCTAGATACAGCCCTTAGCCGTGGTATATTGGCCATATACCACAAACCCCTGAGGTGCCTTATTGCTATTATAAACTGGTTACCAATGTAATTAGAGCAGTAAAAATAAATGTTTTGATATACCCGTGTTATACGGTCTCATATACCACAGTTTTCAGCCGATCAGCATTCAGGGCTCGAACCACCCAGTTTATAATGGTAAATTAGACACGCATTCTGTCTTGATATTACTGTAGCATAGGCTATTCTGTAGCAAATGTAGGCCTACCTGTCACAAGAAAACATTTACCATGATGAGAAGATAGGTCTACATGCATTGTGAACTGCACTCCATACTGAGATGGGCTGTCTGTCCCCACCCTCAGCGTTGATTCATCATGCAGAGGCTGTAGAGCAGCCAGATTTAGACATCACCATATAATTTAACAGTTCCATTTCACGCCATACTGTTCATATAAGTAATTTATTAAAATTGACTGGTTTCACGCAGTTATTTATCCCGGGAAAAGGGAGTGGTTTTAGGCGGTAAATCTCGGTAACTGGGTCCCGCCATTCTACCCTAATTCACACCCCTGAGTCAATACTTTGTAGAAGCACCTTTAGCAGCAATTACAACTGTGAGTCTTTCTGGGTAAGTCTCTAAGAGCGTTCAACACCTTGATTGTGCAACATTTGCCTATTATTCATTTAAACATTCTCAAAGCTCTGTCAAATTGGTTGTTGATAATTTTCAGGTCTTGCCACATTTTCAAGCAGACGTAAGTCAAAACTGTAACTCAGCTACTCAGGAACATCACCCAGTCCTTAACGATTACAAGCATACACTTAACATGATGCAGCCACTACTATGTTTGAAAATATGGAGAGTGGTACTCAGTAATGTGTTGGATTTGCCCCAAACATAACATTTTGTATTTTTGCTGTACTACGTTGCAAACGCGATGCATGTTTTGGAATATTTTTTATTGTGTACAGGCTTCCTTCTTTTCACTCTGTCAATTAGGTTAGTATTGTGGAGTAACTACAATGTTGTTGATCCATCCTCAGTTTTATCCTATCACAGCCATTAAACTAGTTAAATAAAGGTTAATAAAAAAAACTATGTAACTGTTTTACAGTCAGCATTGGCCTCATGAAATCATGAAATCCCTGAGCGGTTTCCTTCCTCTCCGGCAACTGAGTTAGGAAGGATGCCTGTATCTTTGTAGTGACTGGGTGTATTTATGCACCATCCAAAGTGTAATTAATAAGTTCACCATGCTGAAAGGGATATTGAATGTCAGCTTCTTCTTTTTTTTACCTGTACCAATAGGTGTCCTTCTTTGCCAGGTATTGAAAAACCTCCCTGGTTAAATCTGTGTTTGAAATTCACTGCTCGACTGGGGGACATTGGGGTATGTGGGGTACACACATACCTGGCTAAATAAAGGTGAAATAAAAATAAAAAATAAACAGATCAGGTAGTCATTCAAAAATCATGTTAAACACTATTAGTGAGTCCATGCAACTTATTATGTTGCAATGATTTCAAGTCTGTATGTAGGCAGCAGCCTCACTGTGTTAGTGATGGCTGTTTAACAGTCTGATGGCCTTGAGATAGAAGTTATTTTTCAGTCTCTCGGTCCCAGCTTTGATGCACCTGTACTGACCTCGCCTTCTGGATGGTAGCGGGGTGGACAGGCAGTGGCTCGGGTGGTTGTTGTTCTTGATGATCTTTTGACCTTCCTGTAACATCAGGTGCTGTATGTGTCCTAGAGGGCAGGTAGTTTGCCCCCAGTGATGCATTATGCAGACCTCACCACCCTCTGGAGAGCCCTGTGGTTATGGGCGGTGCAGTTGCCGTACCAGGCGGTGATGCAGCACGACAGAATGCTCTCAATTGTGCTTCTGTAAACGTTTGTGAGGGTTTTAGGTGACAAGCCAAATTTCTTCAGCCTCCTGAGGTTGAAAATGCCCTGTTGTGTCTTCACCACATTGTCTGTGTTCATGGACCATTTCAGTTTGTTGGTAATATGTACACCGAGGAATTTAAAACTTTCCACCTCCAATGCTGTCCCATCGATGTAGATAGGGGGGTGCTCCATTTGCTGTTTCCTGAAGTCCACGATCATCTCTGATTTTGCTGACATTGAGTGAGGTTCTTTTCCTGACACCACACTCCGAGGGCCCTCACCTCCTCCCTGTAGGCTGTCTCGTCGTTGTTGGTAATCAAACCTACAACTGTAGTGTCATCTGCAAACTTGATGATTGAGTTGGAGGCGTGTATGGCCACGCAGTCATGGGTGAACAGGGAGTACAGGAGGGTGCTGAGAATGCACCCTTGTGGGGCCTCAGTGTTGAGGATCAGTGGATTGGAGATGTTGTTTCCTACCTTCACCACCTGGGGGTGGCCCATCAGGAAGTCCAGGACCCAGTTGCGCAGGGCGGGGTTGAGAACCAGGGGCTCAAGCTTAATGATGAGTTTGGAGGGTACTATGGTGTTGAATGCTGAGCTGGAGTCAATGAACACCATTCTTACATAGGTATTCCTCTTGTTCAGATGGGATAGGGCAGTGTGCAGTGTGATGGCGATTGTATCGTCTGTGGACCTTTCGGGGCGGTAAATAAATCGGAGTGGGTCTAGGGTGACAGATAGGGTAGAGGTGATATGATCCTTGACTAGTCTCTCAAAGCACTTCATGATGACAGAAGTGAGTGTTACAGGGTGATAGTAATTTGGTTCAGTTACCTTAGCTTTCTTGGGAACAGGAACAATGGTGGACATCTTGAAGCATGTGGGGACAGCTTACTGGGATAGGGATTGATTGAATATGTCCGTAAACACACCAGCCAGCTGGTCTGCGCATGCTTTGAAGACGCGGCTAGGGATGCCGTCTGGGCCGGCAGCCTTGCGAGGGTTAACACATTTAAATGTTTTACTCACGTTGGCCACGGAGAAGGAGAGCCCACAGTCTTTGGTAGCGGGCCGCGTCGGTGGCACTGTATTGTCCTCAAAGTGCGTAAAGAAGTCGTTTTAATTTGTCTGGAAGCAAGACGTTGATGTCCGCGACGGGGCTGGTTTTCTTTTTGTAATCCATGATTGTCTATAGACTATGCCACATACATCTCGTGTTTGAGCCGTTGAATTGTAACTCCACTTTGTCTCTATACTGACGCTTTGCTTGTTGATTGCCTTGCGGAGGGAATAACTAGACTGTTTGTATTCGGCCATGTTTCCAGTCGCCTTGCCATGTTTAAATGCGGTGGTACGTGCTTTCAGTTTTGTGCGAATGCTGCCATCAATCCACGGTTTCTGGTTAGGGAAGGTTTTAATAGTCACAGTGGGTACAACATCTCCTATACACTTCCTTATAAACTCGCTCACCGGGTCATCGTATACGTCAATGTTATTGTCTGAGGCTACCCGGAACATATCCCAGTCCACGTGATCGAAGCAATCTTGAAGCGTGGAATGCGATTGGTCAGACCAGCGTTAGATAGACCTAAGCACGGGTGCTTCCTGTTTTAGTTTCTTCCTATAGGAGGGGAGCAACAAGATGGAGTCATGGTCGGATTTTCCAATAGGAGGGCAGTGGTGGGCCTTGTATGCATCGCGAAAATTAGAGTAGCATTGGTTGAGCGCGTTAATCGCTCCTGTACTGCAATCGATATGCTGTTAGAATTTAGGTAGTCTTGTTCTCAAATTAGCTTTGTTAAAATCCCCAGCTACAATAAATACAACCTCAGGATGTATGGTTTCCAGTTGCATAAAGTCCAGTCAAGTTCCTTGATGGCCATCTTGGTATCCGCTTGCGGGGGGATATACACGGCTGTGACGATAACCGAGGAGAGTTCTCTTGGGAGATAATATGGTCGGCATTTGATTGTGAGGAATTCTAGGTCAGGTGAACAAAAGGATTTGAGTTCTTGTATGTTGTTACAATTAAACCATGAGTCGTTAATCATGAAAGATGTTCTTCATCTTCGGCGCGATGCACTGAAAATCCCGTTGGCTGTACGGACTCCGTCAGCATGTCCCCAGCTAGCCATGTTTCCGTGAAACGGAATATGTTACAATCCTAGATTTCTCTTTGGAAGGCAAATCTTGCCCTGATTTCGTCGACTTTGTTAACTAGGGACTGGAAATTAGCGAGTAATATACTTGGAAGCGGTGGGTGGCGTGCGCACATCCAAAGCCTCACTAGAAGACTGCTCCGGCACCCTCTCCTCCGGCGGCGTTGTTTTGGGTTGGCCTTTGGAATCAGTTCAAATGTCCTGGGAGGTGCAGACAAAGGATACCCTTTGGGAAAGTATTCCTGGTCGTTATGCTGGTAAGTTGACATCTCTCTGATATCCAATAGTTCTTCCCAGCTGTATGTAATAACACTTTAACAGGTTTTCTGTGCTAACAATGTAAGAAATAATACATTAAAAAACTAAATACTGCACAGTTTCCTATAGACTAAAAGCGAAGATGTCATCTCTATCGGTGCCATCTTGCCATCAAGATATATATATATATATATATACCAATTTCCTTTCGCCATGTGTGTATCTGCTATATATATATATATCACATCCTGATCTGTTTCACCTGTCTTTGTGCTTGTCCACTCATTAACTGTATTAACTGCACCTGTTTGAACTCGTTACCTGTATAAAAGACACCTGTCCACACACTCAATCAAACAGACTCCAACCTCTCCACAATGGCCAAGACCAGAGAGCTGTGTAAGGACATCAGGTTTAAAGATTGTAGACCTGCACAAGACTGGGATGGGCTACAGGACAATAGGCAAGCAGCTTGGTGAGAAGGCAACAACTGTTGGCGCAATTATTAGAAAATGGAAGAAGTTCAAGATGACGGTCAATCACCCTCGGTCTGGGGCTCCATGCAAGATCTCACCTCGTGGGGCATCAATGATCATGAGAAGGTGAGGGATCAGCCCAGAAATACACGGCAGGACCTGGTCAATGACCTGAAGAGAGCTGGGACCACAGTCTCAAAGAAAAACAATTAGTAACACACTACGCCGTCATGGATTAAAATCCTGCAGCGCACGCAAGGTCCCCCTGCTCAAGTCAGCGCATGTCCAGGCCCATCTGAAGTTTGCCAATGACCATCTGGAGGATCCAGAGGAGGAATGGGAGAAGGTCATGTGGTCTAAGGAGACAAAAATAGAGCTTTTTGGTCTAAACTCCACTCGCCGTGTTTGGAGGAAGAAGAAGGATGAGTACAACCCCAAGAACACCATCCCAACTGTGAAGCATGGAGGTGGAAACATCATTCTTTGGGGATGCTTTTCTGCAAAGGGGACAGGACAACTGCACCGTATTGAGGGGAGGATGGATGGGGCCATGTATCGCGAGATCTTGGCCAACAACCTTCTTCCCTCAGTAAGAGCATTGAAGATGGGTCGTGGCTGGGTCTTCCAGCATGACAACGACCCGAAACACACAGCCGGGGCAACTAAGGAGTGGCTCCGTAAGAATCATCTCCAGGTCCTGGAGTGGCCTAGCCAGTCTCCAGACCTGAACCCAATAGAAAATCATTGGAGGGAGCTGAAAGTCCGTATTGCCCAGCGACAGCCCCGAAACCGAAGGATCTGGAGAAGGTCTGTATGGAGGATTGGGCCAAAATCCCTGCTGCAGTGTGTGCAAACCTGGTCAAGAACTACAGGAAATGTATGATCTCTGTAATTGCAAACAAAGGTTTCTGTACCAAATATTCAGTTCTGCTTTTCTGATGTATCAAATACTTATGTCATGCAATAAAATGCAAATTAATTACTTAAAAATCATACAATGTGATTTTCTGGATCACATGCACATTTGTGGCATGCTGGAGGTCATTTTGCAGGGCTCTGGCAGTGCCCCTCCTTGCACAAAGGCGGAGGTAGCGGTCCTGCTGCTGGGTTGTTGCCCTCCTACGGCCTCCTCCACGTCTCCTGATGTACTGGCCTGTCTCCTGGTAGCGCCTCCATGCTCTGGACACTACGCTGACAGACACAGCAAACTTTCTTGCCACAGCTCGCATTGATGTGCCATCCTGGATGAGCTGCACTACCTGAGCCACTTGTGTGGGTTGTAGACTCCGTCTCATGCTACCACTAGAGTGAAAGCACCGCCAGCATTCAAAAGTGACCAAAACATCAGCCAGGAAGCATAGGAACTGAGAGGTTGTCTGTGGTCACCACCTGCAGAATCACTCCTTTATTGGGGGTGTCTTGCTAATTGCCTATAATTTCCACCTTTTGTCTATTCCATTTGCACAACAGCATGTGAAATTTATTTTCAATAAGTGTTGCTTCCTAAGTGGACAGTTTGATTTCACAGAAGTGTGATTGACTTGGAGTTACATTGTGTTGTTTAAGTGTTCCCTTTATTTTTTTGAGCAGTGTATATAATATAACGACCTACAGTATATAATCATTATTTTGGCAGAAATGCCTTCTGGAACATGTGAACTTTCATGTGCCTTAATAACAAACTTTTATTCCATCTATAAATGCAAATAAAATTGTTAAATTACGAACCTAGTTGGTTTAGCTAAGGGGAAAAAAAGGAACCTTCCTGCTAGCCATTTGGCTGAGATAATGGATGGGCTGGACATGCCCTCAGATGAGATTGGTCTGCAATGTAGCATGCTTCTGTTTATAAAGTGAGCTGCTCATTATGCGTTGATAGTCCTTTCAACCGTGCTGTTTTTTAAATATATAACATTAGCAATTGAGAACTACAAAAGTTTTGCTACTTTTCTCAACAACATTGATGCCCTGATCAATTTGGAATTTTCTGCACACGCCACTGTCCGTGTGAACCTGAGTGACTTGACACAACACTGGCCAAACAAGATGTAGCTACAAGAAAAACTGGGTCAGTCAATTACTAATATGACATCATCACCTCTTTTTGCAGTAAACTGACACTGGTTGATACATTGCATTTCTTTAATACCCACTTTAACGAATACACCTAGTGTAATAGGTCAATGAGGGTCAGATCCAGAATTCATCTGTTTCTAATTTCTCCCCCACTTTTACAGTATGTACAAGAAGTAAGTCATACACATGCTCCTTTCACTGATCATAAAAGTATATTATTGAAGTTAGAATGTTCTGAAATCCAGTGGCATTCGAGGACACTGGAAATGTAATAATTCACTCCTAAATTATTCAGACTTTAACAAGTGCATAAATAACTTGATCATAGACTCATTTAATTCAACTGATTTAGAACCAAAGCATGGAAGTAACTGGGAAATATTTCAATTCAAAGATCTGTCACCATTACACGCAGTAAGGAACTAAAGAGGCAAACATTTTTGAAAGAAGATGAGCTTATGAATAAATGTAATGTTCTTTTAGAAAAGGATACCATTTCAGCAGAGGAAGAAACAGACAGGAATAAATCTCAAATATAACTAGATCAAATGTACATTGATTTAGCTAAAGTGACCTTGATTAGATCTAGCGCAGAATGGGTTGAGGAGGTTGAGAAAAACACAAGCAATTTTTTTGCTCTTCAAGAAAGGAACTATAGAAAGAGATTTTTTCTTATCTTAAATATTGATAATACCTTGTGTAAAGACCCAATTTATTTATTTAACCCTTATTTAACTAGGCAAGTCAGTTAAGAACAAATTATTACAATGACGGCCTACCCCTAACAACGCTGGACCAATTGTGCGCCACACTATGGCACTCCCGGTTGTGATACAGCCTGGAATCAAACCAGGGTCTGTAGTGAAACCTGTAGCACTGAGATGCAGTGCCTTAGACCGCAGCACCACTCGGGAGCCCAAAATATATATATCGCCACATAGGTGCAGTGAACTGTGTAAGTCAGCCATAGTAGTACTGCGCACCAGGAGCAAATTACGGTTATGTGGTTTGCTCAAGGGCACATTGACAGATTTTTGTTCACCCTGCCAGCTCAGGTATTCAAACCAGCAACATTTTGTTTACTGGCCAAACACTCTAACCGCTAGGCTACCTACCACCCTAAGATCATCTCTAGCTTTGTGTATTCTTTCTATGAAAATCTCTATAAATCTAATTTGAATGGGATTGAATGTGAACATTTTATTGAAACATGTCCATGGTCATGTTCCAATTTAGTTCTGAGGAATTGAAGGTTATATGTGAAGAGGAGTTTCTATAGTAGATATTAGAGATGCGCTTAAATCTATGAAGAAGGGAACAGATAGCACCTGGAACAGATAGTCTTTCTGTTGAATTTTATTTACACTTTTGGGAACATTTAGAGGGACCAGTATTCAACATGTTCCAAGAATGCCTAGCGAATACCCTGACTACACCGCTTGCGTCGTGTGCGTGTCGCGTTGCAAAATAAATGTAGAAATCTATGTTATTCAATTATAGCACCCACACTGCTCGCGCGCGTCTGCGTTGCCAAGGGCTAAAGGAGAAGTGCTTTCTATTTCTGACGCAGATCGTGCTGCAAGTCCTGCCTCTCCCATCTCCTCATTGGTTTATAGAAGCAGGTACCCACGTGCCATCTCCTCATTGGTTATACCCACGTGGGTGATTGAAAGACGAACTGTGTTGTCTGTCGTCATGGTAATACTATGAAAGTTTAGATGCTAATCACCATATAAGTTCAAAGATGAAAAAGCCTGGAAGAAGGAGAGATGACTAGAAACGATTCGGTTGACTGCTTTATGTGTGGAATAATTGTCGGAGAAGAGGACCTTGTGCATTTCAGGTAAAATAACAACTCAGTGTTTACATCCCAGGACAAATTAGCTAGCAACAGCAAGCTAGCTAAATAGGACAAATTAGCTAGTAAGTGCAAACTAACTAGCTAAATTGCAATACATTTTTATGCTTTTCGACCTGTCCCCAAATTACTGTAATTGGTTCGGAGTTTGTTTTGATATTTTGACCTGCGTGTCGTGATTGCGTTTGGTGTAGGGGGACAAAATAAATGTAATGTGCAATGGCGCATGTGCGCAGCCGGTTTGGGTTCTGTGTAAGGGTGAGATGATTACTATCGTGAAACAATGTCACGACTTCCGCCGAAGTCGGCCCTTCTTCTTGTTCGGGTGGTGTTCGGCGGTCGACGTCACCGGCTTTCTAGTCGCCATCGATCCACTTTTCAGTTTCGTTTCGTTTTGTCTGTATTATCCACACCTGTTTTCAATTCCCCCATCATGTTCCCTATTTAACCCTCTTGCTTTCATTTCTGTTTGTCCGTGATTGTTTGTTACTTTAGTGGTTGTTGTTATTTCTGTTTTTTCCCTTTGTGGATTTTTACTGTGATTTTTTGAGTAAACGTTTTATGTTTCGCTCAAACACCTGTGTCCTGCATTTGACTCTGCTACTTCGCTGCACACAACCCTGACAGAATCACGGACCAAACTTCAAATGGAGTCAGCAGGCACAGCCAGCTCCTCTCACTAAGTCGAGGAGCAAGTTCAACAGCACGCGACCATGTTACACAGTTTAGGGACTGCCATGGATCGCGTGCTGCAGACAATGGACCGATGGGAGAGAGGAGGTCTCCCGGTAAATCAGACCCCATCAACACCACCCGCGCCTATCCTTAATCCACCGGTCATCCCTCCATCGTCAGGACCCAGTGGGATTCGGCTCTCGCTCCCAGGAGCGTATGACGGTACAGCAGCCGGGTGTCAGGGGTTCCTCCTACAGTTGGAATTATACCTGGCAACTGTTCATCCGACCCCTTCAGGACGAGAGAAAGTGGGCGCCCTCATCTCCTGTCTGACTGGTAAGGCCCTGGAGTGGGCCAACGCCATCTGGGGAAGAGAGGGAAAAACCCTGGATGACTATGATGACTTCTCTCGCCGCTTCCGGGCGGTCTTTGATCATCCACCTGAAGGGAGAGCGGCGGGAGAGCATTTGTTCCATCTCAGACAGGGGATGAGGAGCGCTCAAGATTTCGCCTTGGACTTTCGTACTCTGGCCGCTGGTGCGGGATGGAATGAGCGGGCCCTGATCGATCACTACAGGTGTAGTCTACGAGAGGACGTTCGTAGGGAGTTAGCCTGCAGGGACACCACTCTAAACCTGGACCAGCTGGTGGACTTATCTATCCGGCTGGATAACCTGTTGGCCTCCCGCGGACGTCTAGATCGGGGTCCGCCCGTTCCATTACCCAGCCCCTTGGATCCTACACCGATGGAGTTAGGAGGGGCTGCTAGTAGGGAGACCGGAGGGAGGACCACTCCATGCACCAACTGTGGACGCAGAGGACACACTGCTGTCCGGTGCTGGGGTGTTTCTCCTGGAAGTCGAGGTAGCAGGCGGAGCACTGATGGGTCATCTCCGGTGAGTAGGCACATAACTCACCCAGAGTCTTCTGTTGCGCACATGTGGTTACATATAGAATTTCCTGAGTTTTCCTCGCATCCTCAGCATAAGGCGCTAGTAGATTCAGGCGCAGCTGGGAACTTTATTGATCGCTCTTTAGCACATAGATTAGGGATCCCTATTATTCCTGTTGATGTTCCCTTCCCTGTACATGCCTTAGATAGTCGTCCTTTGGTGTCGGGCCTGATTGGGGAGGTCACAGCGCCCATCGCTATGAGAACGCAGGGGGATCACGAGGAGAGAATGAGTCTCTTTTTGATCGACTCTCCTGCGTTTCCTGTTGTGTTGGGTCTTCCCTGGTTGGCCTCTCATGATCCGATTATTTCGTGGCAACAGAGGACTCTCAAGGGATGGTCCTGTCAGTGTTCAGGTAGATGTGTAGGTGTTTCCTTAGGTGCCACTACGGTGGAGAGTCCAAACCAGGTTTCCAACATGCACATTCCTCCCGAATATGCCGATTTGGCACTCGCCTTCTAGGCGACTCAATTACCACCCCATCGACCGGGGGATTGTGCGATAGATCTCTTGGTAGACGCTAAACTTCCCAGGAGTCGTGTGTATCCTCTGTCACAGGAGGAGACGGTGGCTATGGAGACATATGTCACCGAATCTCTGGGACAGGGATACATTCGGCCTTCCATCTCACCTGTCTCCTCGAGTTTCTTTTTTGTGAAGAAGAAGGATGGAGGTTTGCGCCCGTGTATTGATTATCGAGGATTAAATAAGATCACGAAAAAATACAGTTACCCGCTACCACTCATAGCCAGTATGACCGAGTCATTACACGGGGCGCGCTTCTTCACAAAATTGGACCTCAGGAGCGCTTACAGCCTGGTGCGTATTAAGGGGGGAGATGAGTGGAAGACAGCATTTAGCATCACTTCTGGGCATTATGAGTACCTCGTCATGCCGTACGGGTTAATGAATGCTCCATCAGTCATCCAATCATTTGTGGATGAGATATTCAGGGACCTGCACGGGCAGGGTGTAGTGGTGTATATAGATGACATTCTAATATACTCCGCTACACGCGCCGAGCATGTGTCCCTGGTGCGTAAGGTGCTTGGTCGACTGTTGGAGCATGACCTGTACGTCAAGGCTGAGAAATGTCTGTTCTTCCAACAGTCCATCTCCTTCCTAGGGTACCGCTTTTCAGCGTCAGGGGTAGAGATGGAGAATGACCGCATTTCAGCCGTGCGTAATTGGCCGACTCCAACCACGGTAAAGGAAGTGCAGCGGTTTTTAGGGTTTGCCAACTACTACCGGAGATTTATCCGGGGTTTTGGTCAGGTAGCGGCTCCCATTACCTCACTGCTGAAGGGAGGACCGGTGAGACTGCAGTGGACAGCTGGAGCGGACCGGGCGTTTGGTCACCTGAAGGCTCTGTTTACTTCAGCTCCCGTGCTGGCTCATCCTGATCCTTCCTTAGCATTCATAGTTGAGGTGGACGCGTCCGAGGCGGGGATAGGGGCTGTGCTGTCTCAGCGTTCGGGTACGCCACTAAAGCTTCGCCCCTGTGCATTCTTTTCGAAGAAGCTCACCCCGGCGGAGCGAAACTATGATGTGGGGGACCGGGAGTTGCTGGCTGTTGTCATGGCTCTGAAAGCGTGGAGACACTGGCTTGAGGGGGCTAGACACCCTTTTCTCATTTGGACTGACCACCGCAATCTGGAGTACATACGGGCAGCGAGGAGAATGAACCCTCGTCAGGCAAGGTGGGCCATGTTTTTCACCCGTTTTGATTTCACCCTTTCCTACAAACCAGGTTCCCAGAACGTTAAGGCAGACGCACTGTCCCGGCTGTATGATACAGAGGAGAGGTCCTCAGATCCCACTCCCATCATTCCAGCCTCTCGCCTGGTGGCACCGGTGGTATGGGAGGTGGACGCGGACATCGAACGGGCGTCACGTTCAGAGCCCATTCCACCTGACTGTCCAGCTGGGCGTATGTACGTTCCGTTTGATGTCCGCGATCGTTTGATCTGTTGGGCTCATACGTCACCCTCCTCTGGTCATCCTGGTATCGGTCGGACGGTGCGCTGCCTTTCTGAGAAGTACTGGTGGCCCACTTTAGCTAAGGACGTGCGGGTTTATGTTTCCTCCTGTTCGGTATGTGCACAGTGTAAGGCACCTAGACATCTGCCCAGAGGGAAATTACAACCCCTTCCTGTTCCACAGCGACCATGGTCACACTTATCAGTGGATTTTGTGATGGATCTTCCCCCGTCGCGGGGTAACACCACGATCCTGGTTGTTGTGGATCGGTTTTCTAAGTCCTGCCGTCTCCTTCCTTTGCCCGGTCTCCCTACGGCTCTACAGACTGCGGAGGCTCTGTTCACCCATGTATTCCGGCACTACGGGGTGCCTGAGGATATAGTTTCTGATCGGGGTCCCCAATTTACGTCTAGAGTCTGGAGGGCGTTTATGGAACGCCTGGGGATCTCGGCCAGCCTTACCTCAGGTTTTCACCCCGAGAGCAACGGGCAGGTGGAAAGAGTAAACCAGGATGTGGGTAGGTTTCTGAGGTCCTATTGCCAGGACCGGCCGGGGGAGTGGGCAGCTTACATCCCCTGGGCCGAGATGGCCCAAAACTCCCTTCGCCACTCCTCTACCAACCTATCACCTTTCCAGTGTGTGCTAGGTTACCAGCCGGTCCTGGCACCATGGCATCAGAGCCAGATTGACGTTCCTGCGGTGGATGAATGGTTTCGGCACTCAGAGGAGACTTGGAATGCTGCCCACGTACGGCTACAACGGGCCATCAGGAGACAAAAGGCGAGTGCCGACCGCCACCGCAGTGAGGCCCCCGTGTATGCACCAGGGGATCGGGTCTGGCTCTCGACCCGAAACCTACCCCTTCACCTGCCCTGCCGGAAGCTGGGTCCGCGGTTTGTGGAGCCATTTAAAGTCCTGAGGAGACTGAACGAGGTTTGTTATAGGTTACAACTCCCCCCTGATTATCGAATTAATCCCTCGTTCCATGTGTCTCTCCTCAGGCCGGTGGTGGCTGGTCCGCTCCAGCAGTCTGAGGTGCGGGAGGTCCCTCCGCCCCCTCTTGACATCGAGGGGGTCCCGGCGTATACCGTAAGGGCCATCATGGATTCTAGACGTCGGGCGAGGGGCCTTCAGTACCTCGTGGAGTGGGAGGGGTACAGTCCGGAGGAGAGATGCTGGGTACCGGTGGAGGACATCCTAGATCCATCCATGTTACAAGAGTTTCACCGTCTCCACCCGGATCGCCCTGCACCTCGCCCTCCGGGTCGTCCCCGAGGCCGGTGTCATCGGGCTGCTGGAGCCGCGCGTCAGGGGAGGGGTACTGTCACGACTTCCGTCGAAGTCGGCCCTTCTTCTTGTTCGGGTGGTGTTCGGCGGTCGACGTCACCGGCTTTCTAGTCGCCATCGATCCACTTTTCAGTTTCGTTTTGTTTTGTCTGTATTATCCACACCTGTTTTCAATTCCCCCATCATGTTCCCTATTTAACCCTCTTGCTTTCATTTCTGTTTGTCCGTGATTGTTTGTTACGTTAGTGGTTGTTGTTATTTCTGTTTTTTCCCTTTGTGGATTTTTACTGTGATTTTTTGAGTAAACGTTTTATGTTTCGCTCAAACACCTGTGTCCTGCATTTGACTCTGCTACTTCGCTGCACACAACCCTGACAAACAAGGGGTTATTTCCTTAATACCAAAACCTGATAAAGATCCCCTTTCATAGATAATTGGAGACCTATTACATTATTAAATACAGATTATAAATGGATAACTTTAGCATATGCTAATAGACTTAAAAGCTGCCTAAATCACCTTATTAATGAAACCCAAACTGGTTTCATGAAAGGTCGCCACATCAGCTGTAACATTAGGTTAGTGTTAGACTTGATTGATTACGCAGATTCAATTGACTCAGAGGCTATTGTTTTATTACTCCATTTTTGTAAAGGGTTTGATACAATTGAACACAAATGACTAATACATTCCTTGTACACTTTTGGTTTCGGGACTAGCTTTGTCTCTGTTATCAATATGTTTTATAAAGATATTAATAGTTCTGTTATGATTCATCGTAACACATCTAAAATATTTAATATTCACCGTAGTGTATGCCAGGATTGCCCTATTTCAGCCTTCTTATTCCTTTTAGTTGTAGAATTACTATATATTTCCCAAACAAAGCCTCCTTCACTCACGCCGCCAAACTCACCCGAGTAAAACTGACTAACCTACCGATCCTCAACTTTGGCGATGTCATCTACAAAATAGCTTCCAATACTCTACTCAGCAAACTGGATGCAGTCTATCACAGTGCCATCCGTTTTGTTACCAAATCACCTTATACCACCCACCACTGCGACCTGTATGCTCTAGTCGGCTGGCCCTTGCTACATATTCGTCGCCAGACCCACTGGCTCCAGGTCATCTATAAGTCTATGCTAGGTAAAGCTCCGCCTTATCTCAGTTCACTGGTCACGATAACAACACCCACCCGGAGAACACGTTCCAGCAGGTATATCTCACTGATCATCCCCAAAGCCAACACCTCATTTGGCCGCCTTTCCTTCCAGTTCTCTGCTGCCAGTGACTGGAACAAATTGCAAAAATTGCTGAAGTTGGAGACTTTTATTTCCCTCACCAACTTACAACATCAACTATCTGAGCAGCTAACCAATCGCTGCAGCTGTACATAGTCCATCTGTAAATAGCCCACCCAATCTACCTACCTCATCCCCATACTGTTTTTATTTTATTTACTTATCTGCTCTTTTGCACACCAGTATCTCTACTTGCACATCATCATCTGCTCATTTATCACTCCAGTGTTAATCTGCTAAATTGTAATTATTCGCTCCTATGGCCTATTTATTGCCTACCTCCTCATGCCTTTTGCACACACTGTATATAGACTTTCTTTTTTCTACTGTGGCATTGACTTGTTTATTGTGTTATTGGCTTGTTGACTGTTTACTCCATGTGTAACTCTGTGTTGTTGTCTGTGTCACACTGCTTTGCTTTATCTTGGCCAGGTCGCAGTTGCAAATGAGAACTTGTTCTCAACTAGCCTACCTGGTTAAATAAAGGTGAAATAAAAAAATTTAATTAGCATTTTAAACAACCCTGAATTAAAAGCTATTTCAATATTTGGAAAATAAATACAAATATCTCAATTAGCAGACAATACAGCTCTGTTTCTAAAAGACAAGGATCGGGTTGCTATTGCACTTAATATTATCAAATCATTCTTTTCTGCTTCTGGTCTGGAACGTAACTTAAATAAATGTGACATGTTGTCCATACATAACTCAAATTACCAATCTGTGGGTGCACATGGCGAAAAACCATATTGTCCGTCAACATCTCAATTTCTCTCAAGCGATTAAAAAAAAGTCCATCTTTAATAACTGTCTCCAGTGTGACATCTCTATTATTGGAAGGCTTTTATTGTCCAAAGAAGAGGGTCTGTCATGTTTTGTCTACCCTGCTCTATCCCTATCTGTAGCGGATCAAACCAGCAAGGATATCAACCAAACTTTCTTAGACTTTATATGGAAAAATGAACAACACAAACTTAAGAAGTCTGTAATATCAACAAAGAGCTGCTGGTGAGCTTGAAGTACTAGACTTCATTGATATCAACAATACATTTTAAAGTCAACTGTATTCAAAGATGTATGCTTAGTTCTAAATATATATGGTACTACAATATGACCCTGTCATATTTTTATGAATGGGTGGTCTTCAATTTTTGTGGAAGTACAACTGTTCTCCAGCAAAATTACCCATCAAACTGTCCAAATTTCATTGACAAACCCTTTTAGCCTGGAAACTATGTCATGTCCACAACTTCACCCCTCACAACGCACTTCTGTGGAACAACAAAAATATTGTTGTTAAATACAAGTCTATGTTCTTCCTTAAGTGGTTTGAAACAAATGTTATATTTGTGCTTGATTTATTTGATAAAGAAGGAAATATACTCTCTTAGAGAGAGTTCTTAGAAACATATAACTTCCCAATACATTACACAGAATACATTTTTATACACAAAGCAATACCTTCAGGACTTTTACAATTAATTAAATCTCATTTGTGTTTTGGAGAACATGTCAAGATAGCAACTTATGTTAGAAGGTTGCTCCCTACTGGATAAATGTAATAACACATTCTTAATAACATAGCTTTTAACTCCAAGAACAAGATCTCTCCTAGAGGGAAATTCTTCTGGAATAATTGAATGGAAGAAAGCTTGGTTGTTCCCTCACAAATTTTGTATATCAAATAAAGTCAAATAAGTGCACTTTAAAGTCTTGCAAAAAATATACCCTTGCAATAACGTTTCTAAATTCATGGACTTAGAGGACATGTGCCTTTTCTGTGATAAAGAAGGGGAAACTATTATACACATGTTATTGGAGTGAGGTAAGTATCTACATTTTTTATTTCATTAACAAGACCCATGTACTTACAATGAAATATGTCAAATGTTATTATTCATGTTAAAACAAAACCACTGAATTTGTTGTCAATTTCTTAATTCTCTCTGGTAAATGTTATATATATATATATATATAAACAAATATTTGAAATCTGTGCAATACATTTTTCCTTGAAATCCAAGATTTGATAAAATCTCGAGAATTAATCAATAACAAAAAAATGCATTCTTACAACTATCATATGTTAGTACATTTGTAACCTCTGACCTTATTTTATTGTAGGTAATTTCACTTTTGAAACTCAATTTATGTGTAGTGGTTTTGTTCTTTTACTTTACTATGTTTTTTCAGAGAAAATATACGTGTAGTGATGACCTATGTTTTTTTGTTATTGTATTGTAATTTGAAATGTATTTTTTATTTTTTAAACGTGTGGCAGATTGAAATAGAAATTGTTTGTGGAATCGATCTCCGTTGTCCTGCCTGCTCACAGGAGATGCTTGCTATAACAGTGAATGGAAATCACAATCAATAACACTTCCAGAAATCCTCAGGGTTTGTACTACCTTGTTATGTGTTGATGTTTAATTCAGGGTATAAGTGATTTGTTTTTTTGCTTTATCCAAACCTCTCCAAGAGGTTGCAGCAACACTGTCAGATGTAACGGATGTGAAATGGCTAGCTAGTTAGCGGTGGTGCGCGCTAATGGCCTTTCAATCGGTGACGTCACTTGCTCTGAGACCTTGAAGTAGTGGTTCCCCTTGCTCTGCAAGGGCCGCGGCCTTTGTGGAGCGATGGGTAACGATGCTTCGTGGGTGTCTGTTGTTGATGTGTGCAGAGAGTCCCTGGTTTGCGCCCGGGTCGAGGGGACGGGCTAAAGTTAAACTGTTACACCAGCAACCCATCTTTCTAACCTCTAAGCTACCTACCACCTTTGATGTATAATTTTGTGATGTAATCTTGCAGTCTGACTTTCTATTTAGTTCTGAGAAGGGCTTCTACAACAGTGTCTTCCAGGCGAAAGGCATTGTTACGGGTGTAAGATGGCACAGTGATGCCATCTGTTGGTAAATGTTAATTACTGCAACTCCAGTGTTTTACCGGTGTGCTTGAGATATCCGGATGTATTGTAATGTACGGAACAAGACTGGTTACTCGCATCAATGCCTCTGTCTCGTCATTTAACATTCAAACAGGCATGTCCATAAAAAGTCCAAGCGTGTAATTATTCTCTTACAGTTTCTATAACATAGCTTTATGTTAATCTCTGCACTTCACTGTGATTATTATGTTGTAGACGCCAGGCAAAGGAATGTGTGGCACTTCAGAGTGGACAGCGGCCAAAGAGACGTCAGAAAAATCATCTGCTAAAGATGAGGGCCTTGAGATAGCAGTTTGCCGACATGGCGTGCTCCTCAAGGTCCTCAACATGTGCAGATGCGAAATATATGCCTATGCAGTGTGCTTGCAGAAGGAGTTGTGTTCTGTTGGCATGGTGGGCTTCTTCTGCTGCGATGTTGCATGCAAATACTGGCCACATTTGCAGAAAGTCATGCAGGCATGCCCAGAGTTGGAGGAGCTTCTAAAAATGCACCCTCTCTGTCATGCATGCGAAGGCGCATGAATGGTCTTGTGAGGTATGCAGAAAGGATATTGTAAAGACTTTTAAAATAATAGAATACATTATTTTTTTAAAGGTATTTGTTCGTTATGGCATTATAACTCAAATGGGGAGGCCACAATCAGCCTGGTACCAGCAACACAACCAGAGCAGGAAGTCAAGCAGGACGTCAATGATGCTGTGCTTCAGGAGTGAGTTGCTGAGGTGCAGCAGTGGCCTGAAGGTAGAAAAGTTAATGTTTCTCTGTCTCTCTACTTCAGAATAGCATTGATGTCAGTGGAGTCATGTTTGTAACTTTCCCTGTGTTTGATGACTTTGATGAAGATGAAAACTCAAGATGAAGATAGTCCTATTGCTTAGAGCTCAGATAACGACAATGCTTTCTGAAATCATACACCACCCCTGCCTCTTTCTCTCCAGCAGGGGAGGGAGAAGGCCGCCACCACCTCCCTCAGGAGCAGTCTGGTCTCCTGACGTTGACACTTGACCCCTCACCTCTGAACCCATCCAGGGAAATATGATTTGCCTGATGACACTCCAGTGGAGATTTCGGCGCATTTGTTGCCATGTTTCCTCACCTCCATTTCTTACGGTCCTAGACTACGGCGACATCATCATCAATTCAGAAATGTATCTGAGGACCTCTTTACTGAGGAATGTGGTTGTTCTACACAATTGTTGTTTGTATTTTCTATGCTGCTGTGATTTATGTGTAATTGTGGGTTGCAAAAGAGTCTTTTGTCTCAATGGGACTGGTAAAATAAATTAAGTAAAGGTCTTAATAAACATTCATTAAGCACTAACAGCTCTGTGTCTGTGTTTCAATCGAATACATACAATGGTTGCTCCACTAAAAGGTTTGCAATTATGCTGCAGGACTTAAGAGGTCATTTGTGGTTTAGTACGGTACCCGGTGTCACTACTTCATTGCTCCAGACCAAAGCAAGGGGGAGTTAGAGCACTGATTATGCTTTTGGGTCCCAAGGTGCTGCTGTGTCTCTGTGGTACTGTAGCCTACTCCCGAACAGTCATGTTGTTCACCGCCTTAGTGGCGCAAAAGATGCTGGTTCAATACCCGTGTCGGCCTCAACTGGGAGATCCATTAGAAGACTGTAGGTTTTTGGTTTCTCTCTCTCTAAAAATATAACTAAATAATTCTAAAAAACAAACTCGCTTTATTTACAAATGTCACACCCCATGTTCAAGAATGGCCTTTTTCTCGCTCATTTTACGTTATTTGAAAACAAAATCATCCAAAATATTGTTATTTTTTAAACAAAGCGATTATTATTATTACTATTATTAATTTAGAATGACATAAAAGCCCCTTAGATATTCTCACATATATATTATTCACCCTGTTATTAGCAGGACAATATATACAGTTGAAGTCGGAAGTTTACATACACCTTAGCCAAATACATTGAAACTCAGATTTTCACAATTCCTAATATTTAATCCTAGTAAAAATTCCCTGTCTTAGGTCAGTTAGGATCAGCACTTTATTTTAAGAATGTGAAATGTCAGAATAATAGTAGAGAATGATTTATTTCAGCTTTTATTTATTTCATCATATTCCCAGTGGGTCAGAAGTTTACATACACTCAATTAGTATTTGGTAGCATTGCCTTTAAATTGTTTAAATCGGGTCAAACGTTTCGGGTAGCTTCCCACAATAAGTTGGGTGAATTTTGGCCCATTCCTCCTGACAGAGCTGGTGTAACTGAGTCAGGTTTGTAGGCCTCCTTGCTCGCACACGTTTTTCAGTTCTGCCCACAAATTTTCTATAGGGTTGAGGTCAGTGCTTTGTGATGGCCACTCCAGTACCTTGACTTTGTTGGCCTTAAGCCATTTTGCCACAACTTTGGATGTATGCTTGGAGTCATTGTCAATTTGGAAGACCACATCTTGAGATGCTGCTTCAATATATCCACATAATTTCACTCCTCATGATGCCTTCTATTTTGTGAAGTGCACCAGTCCCTCCTGCAGCAAAGCACTCCCACAACATGTTGCTGCCACTCCCGTGCTTCATGGTTGGGATGGTGTTCTTCGGCTTGCAAGAATACCCCTTTTACCTCCAAATATAACGATGGTCATTATGGCCAAATAGTTATATTTTTGTTTCATCAGACGAGAGGACATTTTTCCAAAAAGTACGATCTTCGTCCCCATATGCAGTTGCAAACCGTAGTCTAGCTTTTTTATGGCGGTTTTGGAGCAGTGGCTTCTTCCTTGTTGAGCGGCCTTTCAGGTTATGTCGATATAGGACTCGTTTTACTGTGGATATAGATACTTTTGTACCTATTTCCTCCAGCATCTTCACAAGGTCCTTTGCTGTTGTTCTTGGATTGATTTGCACTTTCACACCAAAGTACATTCATCTCTTGGAGACAGAATGCGTCTCCTTCCTGACCTGTATGATGGCGTGGTCCCATGGTGTTTATACTTGCGTACTATTGTTTATACAGATGAACGTGGTACCTTCAGGCATTTGGAAATTGCTCCCAAGGATGAATCAGAGTTGTGGAGGTCTACAATTTTTTTTATCTGAGGTCTTGGCTGATTTCTTTAGATTTTCTCATGATGTCAAGCAAAGAGACACTGAGTTTGAAGGTAGGCCTTGAAATACATCCACAGGTTCACCAATTGACTCAAATTATGTCAATTTTCCTGTCAGAAGCTTCTAAAGCCATGACATCATTTTCTGGAATATTCCAAGTTGTTTGAAGGCACAGTCAAGTTAGTGTATGTAAACTTCCGACCAACTGGAATTGTGATACAGTGAATTATAAGTTAAATAATCTGTCTGTAAACAATTGTTGGAAAAATGACTTGTGTCATGCACAAAGTAGATGTCCTAACCGACTTGCCAAAACTATAGTTTGTTAACAAGAAATTTGTGGAGTGGTTGAAGAACGATTTTTAATGAATGTAACCTAAGTGCATGTAAACCTACGACTTCAACTGTATTGGTCATATTGGTCATGGCTCCTGAGTGCCATGCAATGGAATTGCCTTGCAGTTCTCCAGCTGTAATAGTGGTGGGGGTGAGGTTCAAGGCACGAGGGCAGGGGCACGGGATGTGCCGCAGAAGATGGACCTAGCCCATTGTAACGGCAGATTTCCTCCTCTTCGTCTGAAGAGGAGGTGTAGCAGGGATCGGACCAAAGCGCAGCGTGGTTAGTGTTTATCATGTTTAATAATGACAATAAACGTGAACACTACAAAAACAACAAATGTGAAAAAAACGAAACAGTCCTATCTGGTGCATAGACACAAAGACAGAAGACAACCACCAACAAAACCCAACACAAAACAGGCTACCTAAATATGGTTCCCAATCAGAGACAATGACAAACACCTGCCTCTGATTGAGAACCATATCAGGCCAAACATAGACACGTGAAAACTAGACACACAACATAGAATGCCCACTCAGCTCACGTCTTGACCAACACTAAAACAAAGAAAACACAAAAGAACTATGGTCAGAACGTGACACCCATGGGGAAGGAAGGAGGAGGAAGGAGAAGGTGGGGACCAACACTTTAAGAGACATTGCACTAATAATGGCGCTGACTAGGGAAACGTTCCTGCTCTTCTTAGTGCCAGACTGCCTGTTCAAACTTAAACAATGTAACAAATAATGCCGTGAAAAATGCCCCTTAGATATGAATTCGAAAGGTAGATATTATTAAATATTAAAGCATTAGACCTCTCACTAAAGACGTCACTCAGACGTTACACTTAATATCGAATTGAATTTAACGAAAAATACATGGAAAGCACACATTTGTAAATCCCAAACTCTAAAAGTAATTGGAAAGGTAGATACAAAAGATTTGTGACATGGTGGTTACAGCAAAAATGTCAACAAGATGTCAACAAGATGCTGTGTTTTTATTTACAGTAGTGATGGACAGCTGGTGGCAATTTGAAAACAGGTTTTCAATCACTTGTAGCCAGATTAGCAGGACAATAGACTCTTTATAGCCCGGCTACTGTAGGTGTGAAGGTCACACCTTACCAGTACTCATCACCCCGCCCCAAACTCCACCCTTAATACAGTTACCATTCAAAAACAAGCTTTTTATCTAAAAACATGACATTGTGACCAAAGAGAACAGATGAAATGGACATCGTTTTCATCAAGCCAGCTTCTTTCTATGGTGCTACCCGTTCCAGGGTTAGGACCATAACAACGAGAGGACTTAAAAATGAGCCGGAGCTGAGAGGATCACCAAAACTAAAGGTATTTTGGATTCAGTGCATTTTCTTGAAAAAAATATGTATATAGCCTATCAATGTATAGGCATACTGTGCCATAAAATTGATAATTAAATAAAGGTTAAATAAAATATTTAAATGATTGCGTACTAAAAATGTGAATGTGTTTTTGCAAACCATACAACCATGCCAACAACCATCCGTGGAGATCAGTGGACAAAGGGCTGGACAACGGGCCTCACTGAAAAAAACGCATGGTTGCCAAGAAAGCGGTTAGTTTTGCTAGATTCTTAAAATGTGTACACAGCTTTTGTGTGTTGAAGTCACTTTTAATTCTTAATTGATCTACCGTTTCTATCATAGGCCACTGTAATCGATGGGGGCTCAGGGCGGTACCATTCTGCTCATCTGATGAAGGTGCACATGGATCAGATTCAAACTTTGAAGACCGAGATCGAGTCATTGAAGGCAGACCAGCAGAAAGAGAAACATTATCTGAGGGCAGAGATACGGGCGACAGCTGATGCATTGGTCCAGAGCCAGGCGATATTGGTGGAGAGTGAGGCAGAGAATGATGCGTTGAAGAGGGCGAGGAATGAGATGGAGTCACAATCCATGCCAGACACCTGTGAACTCAACATACCTGGCGGGTTCATCAGGCTACAGTACTAAGTACCATTATGGGCTATTAGCAGGACAACATACTTTTACCAACAACTCTCTGTATTTTGAAACTTTCTGGATGGGGCCTCCCGAGTGGCGCAGCTGTCTAAGACAAAATGCATTGCTACAGGTTCAATACCTGTGCTGGCTGCCACTGGGAGACCCATTAGGTAGTTTAAGGTTTTAATTTAGAATCCTTCAATCCTCTATATGTAATTATTGGCAGAGAGTCACATAATATTTTTTGATATACTGTAGGCAACATGAGTCTCACTAGTGTTGTATAATGTGCTGTTAGAAGCAATAGCCTACAACTCTTTTAGCACTGTTTAAAGCTGCTCTGAGACAAGCATAGAGACTGGTCTTGATAAATCAATGAGATTTTTATTTTAACTGAATCTCCGTTTGGGTATTGGTTAGACTACAATTATGGTGTAGAAATGTTATGCTCCTAGTGTAACCTTTATTTAACTAGGCAAATCAGTTAAATCAGTCTTTTCTCCCCACCGGAGAATTGAACCCCGGTCTCCCACGTGCCCACACAACACAGAGATTCTTTAGCTGAATAACCCAGTACTCTAGCGTAATCTCTAACGTCACGTTGTGCAGCTCTATATTTTCCATTCCATCCTAATTTGTTTAAAAAGCATATTGAAGGTAGAAGCAATAACATTTTAAGTAATAACTATTTCAGCATCGTTTCGCACTGCTATGAAACAAGCATGGGGATTGGTCTTGATAAATCAATGAGATGTTTTATTTTCACTGAATCTCTGTATGGGTATTGGTTACACTATAATTAGGGTGTGGAAATGTTATGCCCCTTAGATATGAATTTAGAATCATACAATCCTCTTATGCTCTTAGTAATGTAGCCTACTCCCGACCGTCACATTGTACAGCGCCATATTTTCCATTCCATCCTAACGGAAACCCTGAGGGTTTCGTTTTTCATTTTTCTTGGAATAGACACACCATAATATGAATCAAATGAATTAAGCAACATTTCTTAAAATCAATCCCATATACTATGTCCTTACAAAAAAGGTTTTAAAATTCTCTAGTAATGCCAATATTGAAAACTATCAAATGTTTCTCAAAGATGCCCTCTGGTGGTCAAACTAGCACTAACGTGCATTAATGGTAAAAAATGGCTGACAATTAAATAACGTGCCATAGAATTCTGCAGCAGCCTGCAAAGTGTGCCGCAGTATGACACAACTTTTAAAGGAGGAACCACTATAGTATGAAATAATTATTTTAAAGTGTTAGTGCTGCATGCTGTTTTTCTGTTTGACAATAAATCAGTTAACGGTGTGTCAATGAAAATCTTATATTGAGTAGAATGTACTGTAACCACCAACCCATATATTTCAGCAATGCAGCACCATCATTTCAAATGGTAGAACATAGGGGCTCTTTCCATGTGTCCTATTGAAGCTTACTTGCTGATGAGTGAGATAACGTTGTATGCCTATTTACAGCAGCATATGATTTGATAAAGTTGTTTATAAGCCCATAAGCCTATAAGATAGGCCGCAGGAACAATGCTGATATAGGTTATGAGCAGTGAGCCTATTACTTATGAGCAGTGGATTGGTCCGAACCACTTTAGTAGGCCTAGAGATTTTATTTTGAGTAATGAGAAAACCATAATAAAAAGTGATGGGAATATTGCATTTTGAAAAGCAAATACTGACATTGAATATGCAGGCAAATTCTGACCTCATTTGACCTGCGTGAAGGGTGTCATGAATAATTAGGTAGGGCGTTTGAAGGGGCTGATACAGTGTTGCACTAATTAGGCTGTGCAGTTACTTTCCCCAGATGAAATTGCATGCTTATGTCAGATACGGTAAGTAGCCTACAAGCAACGTGAAAAAAGAATGAAACATGCGGCTTCACAGCAGCATAAACCACTATAGTCCCCTTTCCATTTTATTACTTGTAGAACCAACAGCCTACATTAGGGCAAAATGTTTAATTGATTTGTAACGGGGAACAACTTATGATAGATTATTATATTGCCAACTGACCTTCAAAATGGTTACGTAATATAGGGCCACACCTCATCTTTAACTGTGATGAGACTGGGTTCGGGGACAAGCCCAGGGAGCGGGTGCTGGTGCAGAAGGGCAGAAAGCATGTTAATCAGCAACAGAACACCACCAAGGAGAACATCATTGTGCATGCTTGCATGAGAGCAGCGGGTGAGAGTATCCCCCCGTTTATCATCTTCCCTTACTGCCTCCCCAGTACTGCCTACTCCCTGGATGGACCCAAGGACACCCTTTATGGAGTCTCCCCAAAGGGCTATATGGACTAGGAGCTCTTCATGAAGTGGCTAGCCTTCTTTGTGAAGCATGGCCCTGCTGAGAGGCTCCTCCTCATAATGGATCAGAACGAAACGCATGCATACAGAGAGTCGGTCAGGTTCTGCCAGGAGAACACCAGCACACTGGACATCAGTGTCTTCGGCCCCCTGAAGTCGATCTTGACAACTAACGCGGCACACCTGGGCCCGGTGCGAGGGGATGTTGTCATCTGCAAGAAACACTTCTCTGCCATGCTGCACCAGGCCTAACCCAAGGTGGTGAGCAGTGAAAACATCAAGGGTGGGTTCAGGTAGGCCCCCACCACTTCCCCCATAGCCCACGATCACCGAAGCCCTCACAACAGCGGCCCTGGCAGCTCCTACAGCAGCCCCCACCGCAGTGAACACCACGACCCCCACCGCACTCCCCATAGCAGAGACCACCACAATTCCAGCAGCAGCAAACCCATCCCCTGTGTGCTGTTCCACCTGCAAACAGGTCACCCCAACCAAAATCCTGGTGGCTGCAGGCATTGTCTCAGCGAAGCTGGCAAACATCCAGATGCCTACCGCGAGGCGCAGACTTCCCCTGCCAGCTCAGGTCATCACCGCTGACGACTTCAATGAAATGCTCATCCAGCAGGACCAGGAGAAGGACAAGGAGGAGGCTAAGCAGAGAAGGCAGGAGGAACTGCGCAGGAAGAGGGAGGATCTGCAGAGGAAGAAGGAGGAGTTTCATTTGATGAGGACGACATTGACAACTGGGTGCAGTGTGAGTTCTGCCAGCTCTGGTTCCAGACTCCCTCCCCCCACACACACATGGAACATTTTGAAAAAAGTTTTGTAAATAGGTTTTTGTACAACCGGTATGTTTTTATTCACCTATCAGGTATTTGAATAGATTTATTCCAATTTGTTTTTTATTCCAATCAGTTATTTATATAATCTTTTTTTTATACAATCAGTTTTTTGGGGAGGCATTGGATCAGCGTTCTCGTTGTGCCTCCTGTCAGAACCTGTTTTTAGGGATGCCAATGGTACAAAGACATTCCAAAAACATTTGCAGTTTGGTGACATGCTGTAAAAGGTCACCGAACTGGCTGTGCACTTTGAGTCCCCGTTCATTTTCTTCACCGAGCAGAAAGAGAGACACGCAGGAATGTCGCATCTCATTTTGGGTTAGAGCATGTCATTCACAAACAAGTTTAATAGGTAGCACATGTGAGAATTTAGAACATGCTTTATTGCACACATGAGATTTCACACTTCAATAACTGAACACACAGCACTTGTAAATACCAGGTGATGAGTTTGCTTGTGTAAATGCCGATCAGAGGTTGACACAGTGTTTTTTTTTTTTCTGCACCAAAGTCTCATGCAATTCATTATTGATTGGTTCAGTGTTTGTGTTATTGATGACCACATTGCTAATAGCACCCTACTCATATTATCCATAATAATATTAATAGTAATTTAAACGAAGATCATGAATAATGAAGGTTTCTTACAAGTATATATGGTTAAGCAGGTTTTTAATCTGTGAGAGAAGATCAGATACGTCATCAGAGCACGCAACAGAACATTGTACTGTCTACACTCAGCTTGTTGTTTATATTTTTAAAAAATCCTTAAATCAATTTTAATCAGAACTAAAGTTTTGTTGCTAAGGATTCCATGACGCGGTTAGCCTTTACGGCTGGGATCAAGTTTGTGTTCAAATGTTTTTGCGTGGATTCCGTGAGTGCTAGCTGGCTGTACTACAGACGCCTGTCGTCATCGTGGGAAAGACTCATTGTTATCGTTTTGTAAAACAACTGGTTGCTGTAAAGATCCAACCTGGATACTAAGGAGATCCTGAGGGAAACCAACGAGTACCAACAGCTTTACGCTATGGAGGAACAACATACTCCATTATGGAATGATCCGACTACCTCACAAAAGAGCTTTAACCCGGAAAAAAATAAGAAAAACAGATTAATCTACAGACACGGACAATTTACTTATCGTTGAAGCAGAGGCTAGTGCTCTGGCTGGAATCCACGCAACACTGGAAACGTTTTGTGAGGAGGTAGCAGGGCTGAGGGGGAGTTTGGAGTTTAGCCAGAGAGAAATTCTCACGCTCCAAGGAGAAAACAAGGCACTCACAGCCAGGGAAAAATCCACGATTCCAACATGGACAGTCTACTTAGGGAAAACAGAGTCGCTACTAGACATACAAAATCGTAGCATGCGTGACAATCAATTTTTTTCTGGGATTCCTGAGGACGCATCCAATAATCCAGAGGGCGCGATCAGAGAATTCATGCAATCCGCCTTGAAACTTCCAATAGAGACTGTAAATAAGGTGGCTTTTTTACACAGACTTGGAGCTCGGAGCGACAAGACCAAGGGTCCCTGACCGATCATCGCAAAATTTGAACAATACCAACAAAAGGAGCTGATCAAAAGCAGGGGAAGGGAGCTTAAAGGGACCAAATTCGGTCTCAATGACCAATTTCCAAGGGAGATAAACGAACGTCATAAGAGACTGTATCCGGTACAAAGGCAACAAAGGGAGAAGGGTAAGCCTTTCTCATTGTAGACAAACTCTTTATAGATGGACAGCTATTACGAGACAACTCCATAACACCATGGCTGTACTAAATTCTACAGGGACTTCAGGTTACGACAAAAAGAAAGTATGGGAACTGTAAAAATATCTGAATGCTATATAGTGGAAATGAACACACGCGTACTCAATTACATGCTCGCTTACACATACGGACTTATACACACACACACACACACACACACACACACACACACACACACACACACACACACACACACACACACACACACACACACACACACACACATCTGATCTCGCTCTCTTCTCTCACTCTCTCTTTCTCTCTTTTCTCTTCTCTTCTCTCCCTCTCTCTATTGTCGAGAACTGTTTTATAATTTAATGTGTTTATTGTTTGTCTATCTTTTTTATGTATTTGTCTTCAAGTTTATATATGTTTACAACAAGCATGGGGAAGATATTAGAATAGGGCCATTGGGGAATAATGACATATTGTACGGAATACATTTGTACTGTAGTGAAGCCGTCTCTAGAGTAATGCAAGGTCCCTTTCATGATCATGTGAAACGTTAATTGCTGTGGAAATGCTGGGATGTGTTTGTCAATGATGTTAAAGGTAATTATGATGCAACTATGACGGTGATACGATATGGATTACAATTATCATCATGAATATTAAGGCTATACACACTACATGTTACACACATAGACACTCAAACATGCAAATTGGCCGAGTTATTATTTCTTTGGATATCACCCATTATAGTCTTACTTATACAGACATTGTACACACTTTCACTAAATCACATCCAATATCATACACATCTACCTACTCAGATTTACTACACACATAATATCTTGTCTCAATTTTCTAACATCTGTGGCATTGGCTCACAGGCAAACAGGCAAGGGAATAAAACAAATACTGCTAGAACCTATTTCTTGAATTCTAAATGTCAGACACTTGAAAGCTCTATTTTTTACTGTCATAATACCTCTGATGGCAGTGTCATGACGTGGCCCTTTCTGGGTATAGACCCTGGCATCCCCCCTCTCTCCTCTCCTACACCCAGGTTCTGTTATCTCAGGTCGTAAATTTCTGGAGGAGACTCTCTCCTCCTGGCCATGCAGTATAGAGAGAGATTGAGTTTCACAGTAGAACAAAGGAACTTCTTATACATCACAGAACTTGAGAACTGAACAATATCCATGTTTTGGAGAATGTGTAAACGGTCGGTGGAGAAGCCAACCGCGACCCATGTCCGTTTTGTTTCATGTTTGTGACCTCATGAAAGACAATACAGCCACATTACTATAACTCTGTTTATACAGGTGCCTCCGTTATGATGTTTGCATCTAATTATTGTATAAAATGTATGAGTAAAGATGAAACTATTTGTGAAATTGTATAATGCTATGTTAAACTGTTAATGTGAGAGAATTATATTCCCCTTAAAGTTGAACTAAGTCATTGGCCCGCCCCCATGAGCATAGACATGATCTGGCTCATGGGACAGCCCTTTTCTACTGTTACGAATAAAACCCCCACTTGAAGGAATCCTCTTCAGACCACATGTACCTTGGTCAGCTGAGGGGGCGAAGGTTCAGTAGAGACCACAAATACCTCAGTATAAGCTAAGGTTGTAATGGTTGTTTAATTCCTAACCATACCACGTGGAGCATTCGCTACATGGCGGGAAATGGTTAAATTCTGAGACTATTGATCCCTACAGAATATGAGCAAATCTTCAATACTAATTACTAGTCTGCAGCTAGAAATTATGTGAACCTGGAATGCGAAGACCGACAACCGCCGAAACATCTATTCTATAAGAACATTTCTGAATGGTACTCTGAAGTATCCATTCTAACCACGAAAGACGATTCCAACAGAGATCACAACGACACACTGGGCGTAAATATATATTGATTGCAATTATTCCCAAATGAGTGTTCATGTGCAAAGGATTAGCATTTCAATTAATATAATTATCAACTATGTAGTGACTCATTTTTGTAATTCCCGCCCTTCTCAGTCCACACCCACTTCCCTTTGTCCACCAAGCCGTCATGTCGGCTTAGCCCACGAGGGAACCTCCCCTATCATTTTCTTGTAACCATATCTACTGTTTGTTTGTTTATGCATTTCTATGAGTATTTAGTTAGTTAGTAAATAAATTATTTAGACAATTGGTGTATGGATGATTCATAGTAAAGGCTGGGTTCATGCAGATAACCAACGATTTACGATGTTTGGAATGAGACTAACGTCAGGTAAAGAATAATTCATTAATTAGAAGACTGATTGATCAGATATTAAAATATCTGAAGAGTTACAGTGGGGCAAAAAAGTATTTAGTCAGCCACCAATTGTGCAAGTTCTCCCACTTAAAAAGATGAGAGAGGCCTGTAATTTTCATCATAGGTACACTTGACAGACAAAATGAGAAAAAAATTCCAGAAAATCACATTGTAGGATTTTTAATGAATTTATTTGCAAATTATGGTGGAAAATAAGTATTTGGTCACCTACAAACAAGCAAGATTTCTGGCTCTCACAGACCTGTAACTTCTTCTTTAAGATGCTCCTCTGTCCTCCACTCGTTACCTGTATTAATGGCACCTGTTTGAACTTGTTATCAGTATATAAGACACCTGTCCACAACCTCAAACAGTCACACTCCAAACTCCACTATAGGCCTCTCTCGTCTTTTTAAGTGGGAGAACTTGCACAATTGGTGGCTGACTAAATACTTTTTTGCCCCACCGTATATTAGGAAAATTATAACTTTGTAATCTGAAGATTTTCCTTGTTGCCTGGACTTCTTGGTTAATTACATTTACATGATTAGTTTAATCACGTAATAATAATTACAGAGAATGGATTTGATAAAATAACAGTCTTCACTTTAATGATGCCAAAGACAGCAGTAGCTTTATAAGCACTAATTATGGTCAATTTAGACTGAGAATAGTATCTAGTTATGGTAAGGGGTGAAATAAGTATAGCCAGTTATAATTGTAATGGTTTCGCAGATTATAAAAGAAGATCAGTCTTTACATGGCGAAAAGAAAAGGAACATAACAAATACTGTTTACAGGAAACTCACTCTACATCCTTAGATGAAGTTGCGTGGATAAAGGAATGGGGTGGTGAAATACTTTTCTGTCATGGACAAAGGAACTCAAAAGGTGTGATGATATTAATTAACAACAATGTCGATTTGAATGTGTAAATAGTCAGGAATGATTCGCAAGGAAGGTGGATCCTTTTGAATATGAAAGTGAACGAAACAGAGATTTGGCTCATTAATCTATATGGTCCAAATCAGGATGATCCATACTTCTTCGAAAATATTTATACCAATTCATTGAACTTACAGGCAACAAATGATCAAATCATTATGGTAGGAGACTATAACACAGTGTTAAGTACCTCAATGGACCGTAAAGGTAATCACAAACTTTTTGACAAATGGAAAATGTATCTCAATATGTAATACCCCTGTCTGTTAGGTTTATGTACTCTTGTTTGTATATTTCTATTTTTGTACTTGTTTTGTCCATAATATTAATTTAAAAAATAAAGAACTGTCAGGCACCCAAGCTAACTTGCTAGCTACTTCCAGACACAAATGAGAGAACAGCTCACTGAACATTACTCACCCTAGCAGAGCTGGTTAGGCTGTTATGTTATCCAGAGCGTTGGTGACTGCAACTGTGCTGCTGGCAACAATTTAATTACGCTTTTTTGCCGACGTTTACTGACACCGGCCACATTCAACGGGGGTTGAGCATTCGTAAATTTGTTTCCATGGCCGAGCAGTCATTGGAGTGGTGTAAAGCTCGCCGCCATTGGACTCTGGAACAGTGGACACGCGTTCTCTGGAATGATGAATCACGCTTCACCATCTGGTAGTCCAACAAACTAATCTGGGTTTGGGGGATGCCAGGAGAACGCTACCTGCCTGAATGCATAGTGCCAACTGTAAAGTTTGGTGGAGGAGGAATAATGGTCTGGGGATGTTTTTCATGGTTCGGGCTAGGCCCCTTAGATCCAGTGAAGGGAAATATTAATACTACAGCATACAATGACATTTTAGACAATTCTGTGCTTCCAACTTCGTGGTAACAGTTTGGGGAAGGCCCTTTCTTGTTTCAGCATGAAAATGCCCCCGTTCACTAAGCGAGATCCATACAGAAATGGTTTGTAGAGATCGGTGTGAAAGAACTTGACTGGCCTGCACAAAGCCCTGACCTCAACCCCATCGAAAACCTTTGGGATGAATTGGAAAGCCGACTGTGAGCTAGGCCTAATCTCCCAACATCAGAGCCCGACCTCACTAATGCTCTTGTGGCTGAATGGAAGCAAGTCCCCGCAGCAATGTTCCAACATCTAGTGGAACGCCTTCCCATAAGAGTGGAGGCTGTTATAGCAGCAAGGGGGGGACCAATTCCATATTAATGCCCATGATTTTGGAATGAGATGTTTGACGAGCAGGTGTCCGCATACTTTTGGTTATGTAATGAATGTCAGGCTAGTTCCACCAGGTCGTCACTAGTTACCACAGCCACAAAGTCAGAAGGCCTGCCTACTCAACCAATCAGATGAGGGAGTGTGATGACTCGTATGCCGGATCAGAAGGCCAACCATTCAGATGAGGGAGTGTGATGACCCGTATTCCGGCTTGCGGGAAACACTTCATTTTTTAAATGGCATATCTCGATTTCAAGTTTGAGGACCAAACAACTAATAAAACATTTGGGAATAAGAATTGGCAACGTCACTAAAATTCATAACATTGAGAAAGGACAAACGTTTTGGGCAAAAGGGTAAGTTGACTTAATTTTTTTAGATAACTAGTAGTTAACTTATGCTACTCATCTTAAATGAGCTAGCTAGCTAGTATACGGAATTCCATTGCAAGCACAGAGATGTTATTTTATTTGACAGAGCAACGCTGTTTGTTTCTCTACAAGGCTTTCATTTTAATATTAATATATATAAAACAATTCCTTCAACAGACATATGCACAGCCTTTGGCAGGAAAAAAAGTCTCACATTCAGTGGTGTTCCGTTTCAAGTTGCGTGCACAAAGACGAATGAATGCCACCAGGGGAAAGACAGGCAAACAAAAGACAAACAGAAATCTGATGCTGAAATGATCAAGGCTGTAAGTTCAAAGACAGATCACTGTAATTTATACCATACACTTTGACAACATTTTTACAAGTTCTAACTAACAATGGAATGTTCTTCAATAAAATTGAAGATGGGACTTTAAACGGGTGACCCAACTCTGTAAACTCACTAAAGATCCCATGTGGGGTGCTTATATTTGTTCTGTTTTCACTGTATGTGTATATCAAACAGTATTCCTATCATGTGATACTGTGTATAAAAGTACCATGATTGTAAAGTGTATGACGAATGTACTGTATATGGAACAATGTGGTCCCGTGTGGCTCAGTTGGTAGAGCATGGCGCTTGCAACGCCAGGGTTGTGGGTTCAATTCCCACGGGGGGACCAGGGTTCAATTCCCACGGGGGGACCAGGATGATAATGTATGAACTTTCCAATTTGTAAGTCGCTCTGGATAATAGCGTCTGCTAAATGACTTAAATGTAAATGAACAAAATCTGTAAAAAAAAATATATATATATATATATGTGAAAAAAAAGTGACTTTTGTCCTTCGAAGAGGGGGGAGGATGGAACATTAAAACAAATACAAATAAAGAGTATGTAGGTGAAGTTAGGGTGGTGTGTTTCCCCTTACACTGTAAAGAGCGTTGGGTGTCTAGAAAAGTCCAATCTATTATTAATATGAAATGTTTTTTCATTTTCCATAGATTGAAGGCCATGCCTTTGTACAGAGATGGAAACGGGTACAAATGATCAGTTAAGTTAAATAAATGACTATAGTAAGTGCCTAGGTGCCAAATGAAGTAATAGAGTTGAAGTTTAATCTTAAATCAGCCAATTAAAAAAATTGACATTTCTGTGAACATGTCTGAATCTACATTTTACTTGTGGATTTTGTCTACATGCCATTTTAAAAACCGATGCAGATATTGAAGTAAACATATGTTGGGTTAAGACAAGTAACGATGAGTAAGGGCAAAATGATAATAAGTTTTCAAGTTGAGTTTGAAAAACCCATCTGAGTAACACTTTGTATTTACAACGGTTGGTTTGACTATGTCTAATAAATAACCAAATCATTGATGGGTCAATAGATAAAATAATGCATGTCTCTCATCTGCCCCTGCAAGACGGTCGTCATACGTGTCATCATAGTCCCCTCATCTGATTGGTTGTTTCCAAATAAACTGGCATACGCGTCATCACACTCCCTCATCTGATTGGTCGAGTAGGCGGGCCTTTTGACTTTGTGGCTGTGGTAACTAGTGACGACACTGTTTTGACCTTTGACCAGGTAAAATTTCCCCAACCTGATTCAGGTTGGAATTGAGACTGATCTGAGTGCAAAAGGGGTGGCGGTGAGGTAGGGGGGTTCTTAATGTCTATAATGGTACAGTTGCTCAAAACTAGATTGTTGAACAGAATAAATGTATTATTGAAACCTTGCACCAAACAACCACACTGTTTTGGGGGGGAAGATACAGGCCCATTGTGAGATTATAAATGATGTTACAATCAAATTGTTTAGGGCTATGTAAATTATATCAGAGGTAACATGAGGGCCTTCATCTCTGGTATTTGTGTGACAAGTTGGATTTGAACTTGGATCTCCTGCTTGTCAAGACACTGCCTTGGTCCACTCAGACAGTCTTCAGGACTTGACAGTTGAGTAGACTTAACATGGACTTAAGTCAATAGAACATGGACTTAAGTAAAACACCTATATTTCTTCAACACTTTTCTTTTACAGATTAGAAACAGAGAAGGAGTGAAAGTGTGACAGGTGAAGCAGGAAATGAACCCCCGACATCTGGGGTAGTAAGATGGCAGAATTCTTTGGAAAGTTCCACATTCAACCACACAACCATGTACCATGTGAGGAACTTGTGAATCCCATTGAGCTAAAGCCTGGGCCCCCATATCAGAAGATATATGTTTAGATTAAAGGCAAAATGTGTACTGAATTTGCCCAGTCTGGGGCATGGAGGTGGAGATAGCGAATTTGTGGCATGTGTGCCTTCTAGCAAACTCTATGGACAAGTATAAAAACAGGCACGTTTATGGGTGCTTCCCTCAATTCGGGTCCTTCTTGAACTCAGAGAGTTCAAAATGTTATCACATTGAAGAAGTAAACGGAAATGGAATTCACTCAACAAGAACATTGGTTTGTGTAGCATTTCAGACATTAATGGCCGCTACATGCTAATAGTCCAAGTCAAGCAGCAATTTTGATTAATTGATCAGTTTTGTTTATGCTACATGTAGTTAATTGACACGTTGTTGTTGCGCCTTTTTTGCATCTGTTTGTTATGCAAATTGAGACCGGCTTTGTAGTTAATACTGCTGGCTTGTTTGCCTACTAGCTTTATATATAGCTTTGGCATACCATGCCACATGTTATTGCATAGCTCTCAAACTCTAGGCTGCATTCTGCCTTCTCCATACAGTTTTCAGCAGTTAGCTTCGCCCGTGACTGGCTCATGTGAACTACAATCCCGACTCTGTGTTTTAACGTTTAGAAACGGCAATAATCATCGCTTTCGATACGGCTTTCGAAACATATGTCCCTTATCATTCTTCAGTGAGAAAGAAATCCTTCAAATAAAATGACACTTACACAAAAAAAGTATGATTCTTAATGACTGTACAACTGGAAATGATCACCAACATTTTCAGAAAACAAGATATGGTATGGTACTTTGATTCAATTTAATCAAATTTATAAAGCCCTTTTTACATCAGCAGATGTCACAATGTGCTTATACAGAAACCGGGCCTAAAGCCCCGTGTAGAAGCACGGTGGCTAGGAACAACTCCCTAGAAAGGCAGGAACCTAGGAAGAAACCTAGAAAGGAAGGGGTGGCCAGTCTTCTTCTGGCTGTGCCAGTGGAGATTATAGTACATGGTCATTAAGGCCAGATCGTTCAAGATGTTCAAACGTTCACAGAAGACCAGCAGGGTCAAATAATAATCACAGTGGTTATAGAGGGTGCAACAGTTCAGCACCTCAGGATTAAAGGAATGTACCAACAAAGTTAGTTAAGTTGAATACTTACAGTGCCTTCAGAAAGTATTCATACCCCTTGGCTTACTCCACGTTTTGTTGTGTTACAGCCTGAAATCAAAATTTATAAAATTTATATTTTTATCTCACCAATCTACACACAATACCCCATAATGACAAAGTGAAAACATGTTTCTTTTTATTTCATTTGCAAATGTATTTCAAATGAAATACAGAAATATGTCATTTACGTAAGTGTTCACACCTCTGAGTCAATACTTTGTATAAGCACCTTTAGCGGCGATTACAGCTTTGAGTCGTCTTTGGTATGTGTATCAGTTTTGCACATGTGGATTTGGGGATTTTCTCCCTTGCAGACGTTCCCACGCTCTGTTAAGTTAGATGGGGAACGGCGGTGAACAATAATCTTTCCACCAATTTTCAATGGGATTCAAGGCCACTCAAGGACTTTCACATTCTTGTTCTGAAGCCATTCCAGTGTTGCTTTGGCTGTATGTTTGGGGTAATTGTCCTGCTGGAATGTAAATCTTCACCCCAGTCTGATGCAGGGAATTTGCTTGTATTTGGCTCCATTCATTGTTCCCTCTATCCTTACCAGTCTCCCAGTCCCTGCCGCTGAAAAGCATCCCCATAGCATAATGCTGCCTCCACCATGCTTCACGGTAGGGATGGTGTTCGACAGGTGATGACATGTGCCTGGAGTCTATCAAGTGCCTTTTTCTAGTATTGGCCTCCGTCTGGCCACTCCCATAAAGCCCAGATTGATGAAGTGTTATAGAGACTGTTGTCCTTCTGGCAGGTTCTCCCATCTCAGCCAAGGAACTCTGACCAAGGTCCTTCTTGCCCTGCTGCTCAGTTTGGTCAGACGGTCAGCTGTAGGCAGAGTCTCGGTACTTCCATATCTTTTCCATTTCCCAATGATGGAAATCACTGTGCTCTTGGAAACTTTCAACATTCTAGAAATTGTTTTATACCCATCCCCAGATATATGCCTAACCTTCCACAGATATATGCCTCATCACAATTATATCTTGGAGATCTACGGATAGTTCCTTGGACTTCATGGTATAGTTTCTGCTCTGACATGCACTGTCAACTGGGACCTTAAATAGACAAGTGTGTTTCTTTCTAAATCATGTCCAAACTATTGAATTGGGCACAGGTGGACTCCAATCAACTTGTAGCGACATCTCAAGGATGATCAAAGGAAATTTGAGCTCAATTTGGAGTGTCATAGCAAAGGGGTGGTGAATACGTATGTAAATGACATATTTCTGTATTTAATTTAATACATTTTTACTTTGTCATTATGGGGTATAGTGTGTAGATGGGTGAGAAAAAATATCGATTTAATGCATTTTGAATTTAGACTGTAACACAACAAAATGTGAAATAAGTCTGAATACTTTCAGAAGGCACTGTACTTTTACTGTGGTTAATTGTTATCCGCTCTTGTTCCTTCTGATCGTGAGAGCTGAAGCAAGGTGCTGCACCATATATTCTGAGTGAAGTTTTTTTTTCTCACTATAGCTAGTTATTTCTAACCAATAACAGTGTTGCTATACAAAAATCCAATCCAGGGCAGGCTTCTGACCCATCCACAACCAAAAAAGGTAAAGAAAATTTAATTTAACTTGCGTCCCGATTAAAAAAAGCATTGGATTGTTGTAAGCATTGGCTGGAGGGAGTTTCCAACATTGTTAAATCCTTAAATGGGGAGAACGGTAGAGAATCGGAACACAGGTACCATGCAAACACAGGTACCACCCTTCACCCAGAAGTATGCACTTCTTCCCTCCCCCTCAATGCAATTAAAGGCACACTAATAAGTATGGTGAATAACACTAGTGTTCTTGCTTCCAGAAGCAAGCACATTCAATATTAGCATTTATCTTCTCAAAAGTATTTGGATAGGGTTATATAAAATGGTACATTTATTTCGAATCAACTTATGGAAAAGATATGACAACTCCCAATATGGGAGAGAATAGTTTTACAAAAAAACATATTTCCACTGCATTTTACATAGTCTTCACAAAATTATAAGTGTACAACTTTGAAACATACACACCCCCCCCCCCCCCCCCCAAAAAAAAAACGAACAAAACATTTCCTTAAGTATGACCAAGTTCCTCTTGTTGAATGCACAAAAAATGGGTTATAAATAGTGGTTAGTGGATGTGTGGTTATATTGATCATTCAACTGTAATACGTATCTAAAAAGCTCTAGCAGTGTATTTACAAATGTGGTCAAGTTGCACAGTAACATAATGCATCAGGAAGTGCATGACAAATGTAATAATATATATCAGCAAAAAGGCCATTTTCATTTTTTCAACAACATATAAACTCTCCAGCTAACAAACTTTTATTGGACAACTGCTGGCTATGAGGCAGCACACCACTGTCGGCAAGCTGATATTGCACCCGTGTTGACAGATATGGTGGTATATCGCCAGCAGCCCAGCAACGAAACGACCAACTGACGGTCAACATGAAACTGTTAGCATTGTCAGCTACCGCCGACTTTGTCGATGGTGGGCCACCGTAAGCTTGCCATCAAGGTTTGGCATGGCCTGTTTGGGCCAAAATAAGGCAACTCGGAGTAGCAAACTCTCCTTCAATGTGTGGTCCATCCATACGTCGGGAGGATAGAGGGAGTTTTGTGACATTAGGAAAACATTTACCTTGACTGATACCCTTCCATGTGTCCTTTTCTGCTCCTAGCATTCAGAGGTCTTTGGCTGTTACCATTGTGTCGCACACTGATTCCCTTCAATAGCACACTTTCTTCAACATTCTCTCCTCATTTACCGGCAGGTAGGTAAAATGTCTACCACCGTACATAAAATTCGTAAGCAGTGGTGTAAAGTACTTAAATAAACATACTTTAAATGACTACTTAAGTACTTTTCAGGGAATCTGTATTTTACTATTCATATTTTTGACAGCTTTTACCTTTACTCCACTACATTCCGAAAGAAAATAATGTACTTTTTAGGCCATACATTTTTCCTGACACCCAAAATACTTGTTACATTTCAAATGCTTAGCAGGACAGGAAAATGGTACAATTCACACACTTATCAAGAGATAATCCCTGGTCATCCATACTGCCTCTGATCTGGCTGACAGTGTTGGAGTGTGCCCCTGCCTATCCTTAAATAAAATAAACTAGAAAATCGTGGCGTCTGGTTCGCTTCATATAAGGAATGTGAAACCAAATATTTTAGACTTTTACTCAAATAGCGTTTAATTGGGTGACTTTCACTTTTACTAGAGTCATTTTCTATTATTAAGTTACAGTATCTTTACTTTTACTCAAGTATGACAATTGTGTACTTTTCCCTCCATTGTTCTTAAGTATATATTTGTGTGTATACGCATAGATTCCATTTGGATTAGTGATAGTGTTATTTGAGTTGTTAACTGGATTCATTCTGCCATTCGGGATTTCTTGTTTCAAGTTAATAAAATTTGTAAAAATTGTCCTTGTTTGAAAGTTTTGCTGCACTGTTAGGAGCTAGTCACACAAGCATTTTGCTGCACCCACTATAACATCTGCCAGACTGTGTACGCGACCAATAAACTTTGATTTGATTTAGGTAAAGACGTATTTGGTGAATAAAACAATTGAATGAATGCTCCATTGTCCCATCCAGTGTTGCTACTTTGATGGAGATTTTCCCAAAGCAAAAAGCAAGATTTTAAAGACATTATTGTCCATTCAACCGTGCCAGGATAGCTCTGTTGTAGTTTGGGCCAGACATCTCATTATGTGTTTGCCTGCTTGAGCATTTCAGTGTGTAGTACCAGGCTGAATACCAGTGAGGTCCAAGTAGTACTCATCCTGTTGATACTAGTTGAAGACTGCCCTTCATGCATGAGTATTCTGTAGTTCATTTGGAGTTACAAGTTCAGTCCAACGCAAGGACTTTCCAGTTTTCGAAACGACGTCTGGGATGGTCCACCATTTAGGCCTCTGAAGAAGCCTGGGGTTTCAGTTGAGCTTTCTCCATGGCTGTACCATAGGGATCGGATCTTTTGAAGAAGCCCATCTGGAAGGGCGGAAAGAGAAAGGAGACTTATTACAATTTCAAAGGCAATAATTTACATGAATAGCCCTCATAGATGTCATAGTACCAGTTCAGTTAGATTGCATTTCATCGTTATTTGCTAACAACATACGCTTTCAAGACTGCACATTTTGAACACGTCTAATCTTGATCTTATTTGATAGTTTTTAGATATTATTTTAAGAATTGATATGCTTCTCCCTAGCTGGCAAAACCGGTTGCAATGATATCATGATGAACTCTTATGGGACTTCATGGTCAGGTTGCAAAATGATTTTCTATATGTATTTTTAGCAACCAGAAACAGGTTGTAATAAATAGTATGACGTCTATCCTATGACAACATCTTTATCTGGTTATATAATGTATTGCCAACCATAAAAACAGTTTACAAACAGAACATTACGTCATCATGACGTAACATGCATGTGATTTTGCCCGTTGGGTTTATTGTCCTTTACGCTACACTTACCTTGTATAGTACATATATGAGCAGGGCGAGCAGCAGCAGTCCAGCCAGTATGGCCAGAATGATGATCCACAGGGGTACAATGTACTGGCTCTCCGGCTTGTTCCACATCACTGGAGTCAGGACCTGCAACGCAATGATATGTTGTTACCGTTGGGGAGTGAGAGGTCACTTTGAAAAAATGTGACATTACTCATAACAATGTTTAAAAAAAAATAAATGTTTTGTGTGCACTTCTTCAAACGATATCCCAAATCATACAGACAGGACTGGCCTAAACCATTAAAAACCTAAAAATGAACAGTTTAATAAATAAATTGCACTTGCCTTCGTGGATCCACTGGGTTTGAGTTTGGGAGCGATGGCATAGGGCATGTTCTTGACTCTGTACTGGGCAGAACACTCCAGCACATACTGCTTGTATGCCCTCTGTAGCATTAGTTCAAAGAAAATAAATAATGAGACAATAGATCATCTGAACTACTTAGCCAAATATTGCCAAAGTGTGTACAAAAACCCCCAAATACTTTACACTGTAAAAACGGACACTCTAAACAAATGTTTTATATGCTTTACAAATGTACTACAAGGAGAGGGCAACATTGTACTACCGACTAGCAGAACCTACAATGCCTTCACTTATGTAACTTAAATATTTATATATTTCATTGTGAATAGATTTTCAACAACAACAAAATCATTATGGGGTATTGTGTGTAGATGGGTGAGGTAAAAAACAACAACTATTTAATCCATTTTGAATTCAGGCTGTAACACAAGAACATTTTGGAATAAGTCAAGGAGTATGAATACTTTCTGAAGTAGCTTCATTCGAACTACCAATAATAGCAGTAGTATTACAGAACTAATACTACATAAGGATTGTTAGTACCAAGTTAAATTACATTTGATCTACATAGCACAATATACATGTGCTATCCAAATGATCATTTAATATAAACAGTACTGCACGGTACATGACAGTAGTACAAACTACAGTCACGCTCTCTCACCTCGATGAAGGTCTCAGCCCAGATGCGTGAGCGGACTGTCAGAATGACACTGCTTCCTCTCTCCAGTAACCCCACATGACAGTGCAGCCTCCAGCACTCCACCGTAGAGCATGACTATGGAGGAAGGCAAACAGTAACCAATACAGACCACCAATACATGACATTCAATCAATCTCACAAACAGTTATAGCTAATAATCTGTAATTATGAGCAGTAAGAGGCTATTGTGAAATTTTGCCTTTGGGGCATCATTCAAGCCAACGTTTTATGTAAACAATTAGCAACTAAACTTAGTGTATCTTCAAGTTCTCCATAAAGAGCTAATCCCTTTGCTTTTAATGAAAGGGAATGATACTAGGTTGTAGTTTTGTGCCCTTTGTGAAAAGTGGGGAGCCATTGTTAATTTTGTTGTAAAACGTTTTGTGGTCATTCGTTTTTTTTGAGGTGAAAGAATACTGAATGACGGGGAGAGAGGGAATGAATAATGATTGCATTAATGATTGCATAACTGAATAATAATGGGTGGAGAGCATAAAGGAAAAATCAAAAGAGAGCCGTTTTGATTTGACAGCTGTTTTGAGAAGTTTTGTTTTGAGAAGTATACTTCACATACAACGACGCTATATAACGTATAATTACGAGCAGATCTTATGATGATAGATATCCTCATATCCCTTTTACGAGAGAATAATTCCCTTTCAGTTTGTCTTTTGTGGTATTAGCGAAGCCACGGATGGTTCTTAGTGTTTTGTCTGTGGTAATTCAGCTCATAAGGCTATCGTTAGGACATGAAACGAAAGCCTCGACTCAAAAAGAGACGGAATTACAATGAAAAACAACAAACAAAGAAAAAGACAATGACTTCAAGAGAGAAGAGGTTAGGCAGGCCAATAAACATGACTGCTGCACCAGCAGCATTCGAGGCCAGTCTATTTAACAAGCTAGTGAACTACAGGCCTCACATAAGATGCTCATTATTACCCCTTAACTCTCTAATCTCTGTGCTCCCGGACTATGTGCCAAGTGACTTAATTTAACAGTCGGTATCTGCTGTTTTACTGTTTTTAGAGTTAACAGACCTCAGCGGCCGTGTGTCACTGTTGACTCCACATGGGGTTAAGCATGTTGAGTCCCTAAACAAGATGAGTGAGGGGGGGGGGGGGGAGAAGAAAAGGGAGAGAAAATAAGGAAATATGATAAATAAATAATGAAGAAATGAGAGAAAAGAAAAAAGGTAAAAGGAGAGAAGATTAAAGGAAGAAGGAGAGAAAACATCTCCCGGAATCTTCATATGGGGATCAGATGAACAGCTCTCGAGAGGCACTACTGGCTGGCTTTATAATGCTGTAGGGACTTGAGAGTGTGGTCAGTACTCTCAGTGGTTGACTGTGTGAGTGCGTGCATGGTCATGTTTCCATTTGAAGAATTTGTAGCTACAATGAGTTTTGTAATTTATGGGTCTGGGCTGGTGGTTTCCTTTCAGCCATACATGTATTCACTCTCACAGTACAAGCCAAAAACATCACACTAACTCCACTTGCCCCCCCTTCCCCCTCTAAAAGCTACTCCAAACATGAGGTGAAGCTTCCCCCTCTAAAAGCTACTCCAAACATGAGGTGAAGCTTCTCCCTCTAAAAGCTACTCCAAACATGAGGTGAAGCTTCTCCCTCTAAAAGCTACTCCAAACATGAGAGGTGACTGTAGAAACCAAGTTGACCTGCTAACCCTTTTTTACCTATTAAAAGTACCACTAACGGGTCACAAGACACACACACACACACACGGCTGCCTCACCAAGTTGCTTTGTTTGGCCAGAGGATCCCTGTAGACCTCTCTCCTCTGGATGTGGTGTTCAGGGCTGAACGTCTGTGAGGAGGGAGGCTGTTCTGTTGTAGGAGGCTGGAGCTGGCAACACACACAGAATACTACACATGTACCATTCCACTCATAGACACATAACACAAACTCTCATATGGTCATTGTGACTCATAAACGTGGGTAATATTGGACTGCTGCATATCCTTGGCGTAAATACTGCGAATGATTATGTGACACCACACAAAGTAAATGACAATGTATTAGGGTTGGGTGTGAATGTATACAGTATCTGGGATGAGTGTCTGTGGATGTAGATTATGAGAAAGCGTGTGCATCCAGTATGATTGTGTGCGCCTGCCTGCATGCATCTATGCATGTGTACGTGTACGTGTGTTCCTCACCTTGAGTTTCAGTGCATTGAGGGTGTGGTTGGAGCTGCAGTTGAGTGGTCCCTGAGTGATGACCTCCACAGGGTACAGAAGGTCGTGACCCTGAGCTCTCAGAGGGCACCGCAGCTCCAGCACCGACTGACTGATCATACTGGGCCCGTTGTTCACAAACTTACAGAGAGAGAGAGAGAGAAAGAGAGAGAACCCATGTTAGCATACTGTACCAGGAAGCTGAGATAAGCATTTGTTCAACCACCTAACCCTACAACTCCACTTAACAAAATAACACAAAATCAACTCTAGCGGCACACGTTGAGTACCTCGTAGACATGCTGGATCTCAGACCCAATGTCCTGCTCCTCTTGGAGGCTGTGGCTCATCCTCCAGTTTGGGGGAGGGAAGAGGAGTTTGTCCGGACGGGAAACGCTTCAATCGAGAAAAGGAGAGAGAGAGTAACACCGTAGGACAAAGGACAAAATAGTAAAAAGATGCAGTACACATACCCTACAGAACGTGGTAACGAAACATTAATTTCCAATGTAATCGGGGCTGGGGCTGTTGAAGTCCAATATATTGGTACCCAGTCACTTTGAGTGTAGCTAAACAGGGAATATGTCATTAGTATAGTGATGGAGACTACTAATTAATTTGTTTGCTCGTCCGTCCGTCCATCCATCCATCCATCCATCCATGCTGACTCACCCCTGTAGGATAACATCAGCTACCACAGCCACCTCAAGATCATAGAGCTCAACATCGCTCTGGGAGCTATTTTCATTTTTACTGAGTGGAGAGAGAACAGAGAAGTGTAACACTACATTTAGATTGTGCCAAAAAGATGGTTTGTGGATGTTCATTGGAAGTTCACTTAACAGTCGACAACATTTTAACTAACTATGCACTAACCCTAAGCTTAGCTCAAGTCAGGACACGGGCGTAAGTGTGGAAGTATTTAGGGCGGGTTGAGGTACAAAAAAAGCATTCAACCTCACACCAACATTTAACTAAATATTAATACAGTACACAGTAAAGTAATTCAGAGTATATACCATTTCTGTGCTGAAGGTACAACTGTGTTACCTGCGTATCTGGAGCTCAAACTGCACCGTATTGTAAGTGTCCTTCAGTCGGGGCACAGTGAAGCGGAGGCCTGCCCACAACTGTGACGATCCACACAAAAGACACACGGTCAACCACAAAGACACTAGAGATACACTGACCTCAGATCTGTCAGAAAGACAGTCCGTCTTAAACACACACAGTCATTAACAGGATCAGTCTGGGTCACACAACATAATTCGTAAAGACAGATAATTGTACAGACATACAGAAACCCACAAGCAGAAGGACAGAAGTACCATATTGCTTCAGCAACATTGGAAGTTCCTTTCATAACAATAAAGCTCCATTTGACTTTGAATTGAAGAAACAGTTAGTCCATGATGGTCCACTTACACTTGTGCCAGACTTCATAGGGTTGCCCAGGTCACAGACCAGATAGCGGGTCTGATTCTCTGCCTCGTAGCTACAGGTTAGCTGAGTCAGACTCTGCTTATGAGATCCAAGCACCAACATAGAGAGAGAGACATAGAATTTGGAAATACTGTGAAGTCAAGTCTTTCTAACTATTAATATCATTACCATTGTTTTAGTCATCAGGCCATCGTTAGTATAAACACTATTGCATTGATATCACTTAAATTATGGTCATTGTCATGTGGATATTTATTATCATAGCATTGACATGTTTATTAGAAATATTAGCCGTAGCATCGTTTTGAGTTAGCATGTCCCCTAAGAGGGACAGGACAGATGGTTTCTCCCTCACCGCATTGTTGCGGGCTATACCACTGTAGTCAGCCTCTGGGGGAAGCACCATGTAAAGCTCTGCCTCGTAGGCCCCGCCCTCTCCCTCGTTCCTGGCATTGAAAGTCAGGGTCAGGGAGTTCTCGTCACCCAGATACACCTCCGTCCTATCGCTAAGGAAACCACAAGAAAATACAACAACGTAAAACAAAGCAACAATAAACATGTCATCCCCCACGAATGATGCAGCGTCCCCCTTGGGCCAATCAGTGTAATTCATGTAAATGACAAATCTTTATGACAAGACGCATCATTCACCGAAGTTTCGTCAAAAATCGGGCCAGTGGTGTCTATGATATCGCATGTGACTAATGTATGTACAGTTGATTACTATAGCGCCCCCCTTAGGCCAATCAGTGTCATTTTGTAAATGCCAGATATTTATGGAAAGACGCATCATTCGCCTAAGTTTCACTAAATTCAGGCCAGTGGTGTTTGAGATATCGTGTGGGTTAGCTACACTCATATCCCTGATCATGTGTGCCAAATTTCATCACTCTGAGTCAAACAAATCAAGAGATGTAAACATATGCCTGTTATAGCATTACCGTAGGTCGATATGAATGTTCTTGCATATGTTGAGTTTTGACATTGTTTGCAACATGTGTACCAAATTTTGCATTGAGAGACCTTTGTCCATAGATGCCACATATCAAGTTTCGTGCAGATCGGTCACTGTTTTTCATAAAATTCTAATTGCCGAAAATCCATAAGTGCGGACCTTGAGGCAAATTTGTTCCTTGTGAGGACAGGGACCTATGTAAAAAAATATATTAATGAAACGCAGAGGAAGTGATAACATCGCTACTCTATCACTGCAGACTACGAGAGAAGAGGAAAGGTTAAAGGTGGTGGGGGGAGAGGGAGATGCACTGTAAGTCAAATTGTATTTGATTCAAAGCTTTTAAGATATTATAAGATACAGACAAACATGTACATGAAATATAATCAATTTATAATTGTTTTTTAAATTATACGAGCAAAAAATATTAAATTTAATTTGGAACGGCAAGCCAGACAAAATTAAACAGGCCTATTTATATAATGAATATGAATTCGTAGGGCAGAAATTATGAACTATTAAAGCCTCCCTAAAGGCCAGTCATGCAAAAGTCATACTTAAATCCAAACTGGTTCTCTAGCAGATTTGTAAGAATGTCTCACTCCATGTTCAAGAATGGCCTTTCCCCTTTATTCAGATTACAACCTCTCACTTTCGGTTATTTGAAAATTAAATCATCTCCAAAATATTGTTATTTAAAAAAAAAACAAGCCATAGAAAGTTGGTTGCAATTTCAGTTTAAAATAGGGGGTGCTGTTGGGACTTTGTAATAATTACGTTCCCAAATTAAACTGCCTCGTACTCAATTCTTGCTCGTACAATATGCATATTATTATTACTATTGGATAGAAAACACTCTCTAGTTTCTAAAACCGTTTGAATTATTTCTCTGAGTGAAACAGAACTCATTCTGCAGCACATTTCCTGTCAGGAAGTGAGATTTCTGAAATCGAGGACCCTGTTCTGAGGTCAGTTTATAAGTCCCCATGTAAGCTACGGGGCTACATGCACTGCATACGCCTTCCTCTAGATGTCAGTAAGCGGTGAGAATTTGAAAAGAGTGGATTGCACAATCTGGGACACTATAAAGGCTCATGGAACGGAAGTACTGTTCTTTTCAACGGGGCGCCTGGCGCAAGAGGGACATCACAATGGCGTCCTGCAAAAGCTTTCGTTTTAGCAGTTCGATATCTCCGGTCATGTTTTTATTCGTTATAGGTGTTAAAGACATCATAAGGTAGTTAATTTAAACCGACTTATAGCAGTTTATATCAGTTTATTGCGACTTTCTGGAATTTCTTTGTGACGCGCTTTCACGAGTTGGACACCTCTCCAGTGGGTGGCTATCGTTAGCTGCTATTTCTACAGGAGAAGAGGACATCTTTCAACCAAAAGACAATTGTTCTGGAGAAAGGACACCTTGCCCAAGATTCTGATGGAAGCTCAGCTAATAGTAAGCAGTCTTTATGCTGTTAATTCGTATTTATGTTGACAAATGTCAAATAATAATTCCGCCATGAATTTCGGTGCGGTCTCGCTTTAGCGCACGCTGTATTGCACAGTAACGTTAATTTTAAAAATCTAACACAGCGGTTGCATTAAGAACTAATGTATCTTTCAATTGCTGTCCAACCTGTATTTTTTTGTCAAGTTTATGATTACTTATTGATTAGAATAGGTGCCTCTCCAAGATGGCGCGGGATAGATTGCTTGAAGTTTTGGCTAATCACATTGTATAACCACGATTTGTGCCGCTAAATATGCACATTTTCGAACAAACCCTATATGTATTGTGTAATATGATGTTACAGGACTGTCATCTGATGAAGAATATCAAGGTTAGTCAAAAATTATATATCTTTTGCCTGTTTGTTACGATCGCTAACCTTTGCTGCTGGTAAATGGTGTTGTGTTTCTGGCTATTGTGGTAAGCTAATATAATACTATATTGTGTTTTCGCTGTAAAACACTTAGAAAAACTGAAATATTGGCTGGATTCACAAGATCTGTGTCTTTCATTTGCTGTACGCTGTGTATTTTTAAGAAATGTTTTATGATGAGTAATTAGCTAATACACGATGGTCTCTGTAGTTATTCTAGTTGCTTTGGTGAGAGTTGTGATGGTGGCTGCAATGGTAAACTATGATTTATACCTGAAATATGCACATTTTTCTAACAAAACATATGCTATACAATAAATATGTTATCAGACTGTCATCTGAGGAAGTTGTTTCTTGGTTAGTGGCTATTTATATCTTTATTTGGTCGAAATTGTGATAGCTACCTATGCAGGAAAAAAATGGTGGACAAAAAAAGTTGTGTCTTTTGCTATCGTGGTTAGCTAATAGATTTACATATTGTGTCTTCCCTGTAAAACATTTTAAAAATCAGAAATGATGGCTGGATTCACAAGATGTGTATCTTTCATCTGGTGTCTTTGACTTGTGATTTAATGATATTTAGATGCTACTATTTACTTGTGACGCTATGCTAGGCTATGCTAGTCAGCTTTTTTACTGACGGGGGTGCTCCCGGATCCGGGTTTGGGAGGAACTAGAAGTTAATCCACTAGATAAGACAGAACAAATATTACATCAAATATTATGGTTAAACTCAAATATACAAATATAATTGATAAAAAATACTTCCTAGAACTCGATGGTCACTCTGACAGAGCTCCAGAGTAACTCTGTGGAGATTGGAGAACCTTCCATAAGGACAACCATCTCTGTAGCACTCCACCAATCAGGCCTTTACGGTAGAGTGGCCAGACGGAAGCCACTCCTCAGTAAAAGGCACTTGACAGCCCGCTTGGAGTATGCCTAAAGGCACCTAAAGGACTCTCAGACCATGATAAACAAGATTATCTGGTCTGATGAAACCAAGATTGAACTATTTGGCCTGAATGCTAAGTGTGATGTCTGGAGGAAACCTGGCACCATCCTTACGGTGAATCATGGTGGTGGCAGCATCCAGATGTGGGGATGTTTTTCAGCGGCAGGCACTGGGAGACTAGTCAGGATCGAGGGAAAGATGAACGGAGCAATGACAAGAGAGATCCTTGATGAAAACCTGCTCCGGAGCGGGGTGAAGGTTCACCGTCCAACAGGACAACAACCCTAAGCACACAGCCAAGACAACGCAGGAGTGGCTTGGGACAAGTCTCTGAATGTCCTTGAGTGGCTCAGCCAGAGCCCGGACTTGAACCCGATCTAACATCTCTGGAGAGACCTGAAAATAGCTGTGCAGGGACGCTCCCTATCCAACCTGACAGAACTTGAGAGGATCTGCAGAAAAGAAAAGGAGAAACTCCACAAATACAGGTGTGCCAAGCTTGTAGCATAATATCCAAGTAGACTCGAGGCTGTAATCGCTGCCAAAGGTGCTTCAACAAAGTACTGAGTAAAGGGTCTGAATCCTTATGTATAAATGTGATATTTCAGTTTTGTTTTATTTGATAAATTTGCAAAAAAAACTAAAACTGTTTTTGCTTTGTCATTTTGGGGTACTGTGTGTAGATTGGTGAGGGGGGAAAACAATTCAATCAATTTTAGATTAAGGCTGTAACGTAACAACATTTGGAAAAAAATCAAGGGGTCTGAATACTTTCCAAGTCTACTGTATACTTGAACCCAGAGGATGTACTATACAAAGTACCAATAATAAAGGGCATTTATCTCTAAGATCGGCCTCAAGGTTGTGAACACAAAACAACCTCACGCATAGGAATTCTCGGGAAGCAAGAAATGTAAGTCCTAAAAAACAAGCTGTGTATTACATTCCAATGGTGACAGGTCGTCGAAGCGGCATAGTGAAAGTACTGAATCATAGAAGCTTTTTTGACTGACTTGGTCTCGCGGAAACAGAAAAAACACATTCCCCAATTTTCCATGGGAAACTCTTAACTTGATTGTACTCTGCCGCTAATAAAAATCACATGGCCAAGTCCTGCAATACACTACTCAAGACAGAGCAAGAAAAGAGCTGGAGCTACTAGTTTGTGAATGGCCCCAGTTGTTCCATTCAGCCTTTAGTGCAACATACTCTGCTGTTGTCCACACTCAAACAACAATGATTAACCATGAATAACCAGGAGCAAGTAAAGAGTCGTGACGATATGAGTTACTCTCCTTGGAATAAAAGTGCATTTCTTTAATCAAGGACAAATAAACATACATGTATATCAGTGGCCACCAAACAGTCGATCACGATCGACTGGTCGATCTCCAAGCCATTCCTAGTCGATCACCAAACATTTCTGTAAAACCCCCAACGATAAAGCCTTGCATTCCTATTATTACTATATATTTTTTTGATGTTGGCGTTAGGTGCACTTGATTCAGCTACGCTAGCGCCGGGAAGGCAAAGTGTTCCCATTATGAACCATTTCATGTGTTTGAAGGTATACCTCCGCCTACCCGGCAGTCCCAGAGAGCAAATCAAGTGCACCTATAGGCCTGCTGCTGGCCAATCAGATGGCTCAGATCACCGTGTCTGCTCAGTTTCCTCGCACCATAGACTGTAAAAAGAAGCCTCGAACGCACAGCAAAGTTGATCATGTGAGATTTAAAAACTTTTAAAACCATGACTAGAGAGAGAATCAACGAATCCCGCAAAGAATTGCTGTTTTTATGAGTTTGTTCATGTTTAAGTTATTCAGGACTGTCAATACTTTGCTCAACGGTTTTATAAGTCATAAAATGCATATTTTCCCTACTTGCACTCACGCTACAACCAGCGCTGCAGCTGCAATGAATGAGTAAAGCAAAGTGTTTCGATAAGCTATTATTTGTGGCTTTTTTTTATATTGAGGAATATTTCACTTTCTCTGGTCATGGGAGAAACAACATGAATTGTTGCACGAAGCAGAAATAATGCAGGGCGACTTAAGTTTCGCCATCAGCTGGAAGACTGTCTCCTTTTCTCAGCGGAGGGAGGGATGGAGGGAGGGAGAGAGGAGGGACGGTGAGATGTGTAAGAGGTAGCCTCAACGGTGCTCCCTCCCTCCCCTCAGACTGACCATCAGAAGGAGGCCATCACCAGTATAATAAAAAAGCAACCGTTTAACACAAAAGCCCAACTATCGACCTCTCGACAGTCTGTATCCGATCGTTTCTTTCCTACTCTTCTTTCTTGGTCGCCACTGCTTTGAGAGGACATGACAGGTGAAAGCAATAGGCTGAAGAACTACTGAGGCCTTTCACCTATCGAAAGTTCAACAGGGAAAATACCATGGTGGACTATTCCGGAGTAATGGAGAGGGGACTTCAGCTCACCCATAAACAGCCAGTTTGAGGTCAGGAACACATATGTTGTCCTCACCACAGTCCAGCTGAATCTGGGCCTGCAGAACAGAAAGAGTGGAGAGAGAGAGAGAGAGAGAGAGAGAGAGAGAGATGTTAATGGGAGAGAGAGGGAGATATTTCGATTTTGAGAAAAACTTTATCGTCCCAATTCAGTTAGCGCCTCATCTTAGAATGCTAAAAAAATGTAAATCTACTGAAAGAGAGAGAGAGAGAGAGAGATATTTAGAGAGAGCAAGAGAGATGTAATACCAAGAAAGACATGAATACAACTCACTAAGATTTTCAGCTTATTACGTACTACCAGTATATTTTCTTAAGACTGCAAAAACAGCATGCAGTTCTATGACAATTTACATTGGTTTTTGAACAACCACTGGTAAATTTACCACGGCAATAAAGTTTTATGAAGACTAACGCCTTAAATGAGAGAATGAGGGGGAAAGGTAGAGGAGTGAGAAGTAAGGGAATAAGGGGAGGGCGGAAAAAGAGAAAGCAAATGAGGGGTGAAGGAATGAACGGAAACAGTGTTTCGTTTTGGTGGAATGAGGAGAGCAATGATGTTGGAGAAAGGTAGACAGACTCCAATGTGAAGAAAGGAGGGATTGGGAGAAAAAAAGAAACTTGCTGCTTAGTGAGGAGAGGAATTGGTCTCCTAAGCAATTTGTCACTGAAGTGTAAAGACTTTACAAACCACAATAAAATATAAATCGAATAGGATTCGATTAGACCGTATTCCCCTTCGCTCTCTTCCGCCTCTCTCCTTCTCCAACATTGCTCTTGCTCTGTGTACTGTGAACCCATTGTTACAATACTACCCCATCCCGGCAGCAACATGTGGAAAACATTAGACCCAAAAAGGATTCTACAAGAGTGCAGAGACGGCATGGCGGTCACTCACTCCGTATCCATGGCGATGGCTCATTTAAAGTCCCCAATGTTATCGTTCACTAAAGTCCATGTGGTAATCGGTCAGTCAGCACGAGATCACAAGACGGAGGAGTGCACGGGGACTAGTAATGTTCACACAGAAACACCAAGGGTTGCCCTTCTCTGCTTATCTTTTCCCCCCACTTACTCACTGTCATGTTCTTTCAGCCCTCCATCTCCGTGGGACAAAAAGGGCGGTAAAAACTTCATTGTTGAGAAGTGCAAGAGAAAGAGGTAGAGAGTGCAAACATATTTCTGGGTAATAATGGAAGCATGGAAAGTCTGAGCTATTCCCAAAAGCTGTTCTAGCTAAGTTGTATTGGTTTCTCTGCCAATAAGTGAGAGGCTCTGAGCACACACATACTTTTACACAGACACACACACGCATGTGCACACACACACACTTATACTCACACACACATATATAAACACATGCACATGCTCCAAGCCTGGCTCGTCTGGCTCGCAACATGGCATAGACCAAAGGCTACATACATAAACAAACCACAACCAGATGGCTAGCCTCAGTGCCCCACCCAGAAAGAGCTGTCAGTTCTCCCTCTGTTTAATCGCATAGCCGTGACTCGACCCACCACCCCTACCCCTGAGGATTCTATTCTCGATTCGGAAAAGCTACCACCATAGAATTGGAAAGAGGGCCCACCACGTTCTTTGCCATTATCGCATATGTGACAGCATGGGTAGTGCCATTGAAGGCTTTCATCTTAAGTAAAGTTTAAAAAAAAGGCTTTGTAGCAAGTGTGCCGTCTATCCAACGCTATGGCTGCCACATATTGTAATTCCGTGCTTTGTGTATCAGGACTAACCCCCAACCTTTAGACATATGGGGACCAGCACTACTGAAGGGTCGTCCATATTTAAACTGGCCACTTATGCCTTTCTACTTCAACAAGTCTTTATGGCGCAAAATGTAGATATTGGTGGATTTAGATATGGTGCACATGTGTGTTTGTGGTGAAGTCTGATAGTTTTGGACTCCATTGTCCATAGTGCACCTCTGTTCATACCCTCTATACGTTGAGTGGACTGGAGACGTTGTGTGGACTGGCGTTTCAGTAGTAGTGTCATGTACATACCAGCTATGAACTGTAATGTGGTCTGGTAAATATGATGATATTCTGGAAGTACACACTCTCTGCTCGATAAGGTGTGATGTCTGGCAAGGTTGGGGTAAATTCCAGTTCAATTCAGGAAAAAAAGTATTTATTTATTTAATAATAATTAAATAAATAAAAAACAGAAATTCCAATTCCGAAATGTTTTCTCATTGAATAGCGTAGTTAATACATACCTTCTGCTCTACAAGGTGTGTTGTCTGGTATTTTAGAATGGGTCTCAGGCCATGGAGATCCAGTGAAGCGAGAGGGTCCAGGCTAAAGTTGAGTGTGACGTAAATGGGGGAAAGTTTATCCCTAAACTCCCCTTCACTCTGCAACACACATGGGGGAAGAAGGGCAGCGGCATCAGCAACACACTCAAGAGGAAGTGAATCGGTGTTACACTGACTTATTGTCAACTAACTGGTTGAGATAAGACACCGTGTGCCTCTAGATGTTACAGATCAGTGTAAATGTACAGCGTAAGGGGAAATGTTCACTTTCAGTCATATTGAAACTATAATCAAAAAAAGATGAACTGTAAAATGTAACATTAAATGATTCAATTTACTGGTCTTTGAAGGCTGGATTCGAAATAACTATTCAACATTTCCCCACAAACTTGAGTCCACCTCAAGAAGAGTTCATTGGATCATTGTCGTATTTATAAACGGGCAATTTTTCCAACACATCTTTGAACATTTCTGTAACACTTTACTTAAAGCCTGAAGGTTTAATGCTTTATAACATGTTTTAAGCACGTCCAAGTCTTCAAAATGCCTTATAGCAAGGCTTTTTAAAATGTCTCCCAAAATTTTTGAGTGTTTGATGTGACTAACGCGCAGGTAGATGCGGGTGTCGTGACACGTGCGTCCTCCGTTGGCCATGGTGATGGTCTTCAGTAGGCTGGGCTGTTGGCTATCCAGGAACAGAGTTCTCCTCACTGACGACTCCTTCTGGGTCTGCTTCAGATGGTCCAACTGTACCTCCACCACAAAACCTGCACCACACACACAGGGTGGGTTACATACACGTGCACACACACACACACGATAGAACACAGAACTATACTCACAAAAACAAACCCATTGAAACACACATGCATTTAAAGTAATTACAGAGTCAGTTATTGTGGATACACTAACACAATACACACAATTACAAATACCCATTCCCAAGTGCAGACACACACACACACACACACACACAATCACACTCCCACATACTCAAACATAAACACACACATACACTCACAAACCTTGCAAAGTTTCCCCTGTACTTACTCGACTGCCCTTTTATCTTAATCTTAACTGCTAAATTGACCACAGTGAGTTCAGGCATATTTGTGGCCACACAAGGGAAGGTAATAGGGAACAGCTGTGTCGGGGTCTTTCAAAATAAAAACACTGGGCTCACCTAGATCAGCAGGGAGGTGCTTCCCATTGGCCGAGAGGCAGAAACTGAGGTTGACACTGGAGGGGGTGAAGACAGAGAAGAAATAGTGAGGGGGAGTATTTCAGTATACGGTATATTCAATAGATCCATATAGAGCTCTGATAATACAGTGATAATATACAATACTACTGCATTTTGAATGATGCATTCCATGTAAAAAATGCTACCTTTGAATAGATACCCTGTAATGGAAATATATTAATCTTGTATTCAAGTTTGAACATATGATCAAGTAATAGGACTGGCCACCCCTCAGAGCCTGGTGCTTCTCTAGGTTTCTTCCTAGGTTCCTGTCTTTCTAGGGAGTTTTTCCTAGCCACCACGCTTCTACATCTGCATTGCTTGCTGTTTGGGGTTTTAGGCGGGGTTTCTGTATAAGCACTTTGTGACATCTGCTGATGTAAAAATGGCATGAAAAATCTATTTGTTTTGATAGTAAGAAATCTCTGAGAAGTTTCATCTTATTGGTACATTGAATTTAAATGCATTCAATCTTCGCACAGAAATGAAGCCCAATTCAACCTCTCCCCTTTAATAGATTTAACCCAAACTTTACAAGCAGAGGCAGAGAATGTGTGTGTTTGATTATGAGAGTGTGCATGCACACAACATCTATATGCCCCACTGTAAGTCTGTGTGCGTCTTTTTGAGTGTGTGTGGCCAATGGTCATCTGCCTGCGCACGTGTGAAGGAGCGTGTGTGGGTGTGTCACCTCATGCATGCTGTGTCCTAGGCTGGTGTGCCAAATAATATGTCATTCAAAGTGAATGCCAACCCTCTCCACCCTTTCCTCTGTCCACAGCACCCCACCTCTACTCCTCCCTCTGCCGCTGCCTCCCCAAGTCTCCCAGCAACATAAACGGTAATCAAGACACAAACAAAAGCGACTTGTTCTGTACTAAAGGCACATACCAAGATACCAGCCACTAGTCATAACTTTCTATGAAGAGTCTAAAAATAATTAACGTTTTACTTTAATTTATGGAAGGAATTTCTGTGAGACTAAAAGTAGGGAAATGTTCCCTTGGCTTGGGCTCAGAATATAGACGTCGCCATTAAACACTCACACTGGACCGGAGATGGGAAAAGCTTGTCAAACATGGTGTCATTTGACAGTCTCAAGTGGTGAATACCGGACGTTTTGTTCATTGACATGGTTTAAGAGTGGAAAATGTACTACATAATATGTCTAGCACTTGAATTTATATTGTTGCTGAAGACAGTTTCCCTCCTATCAAGGTTGGTCTGCATGAGGCTATAGTAATATCCTAGTCAATGATAGTGGTGGTGTCCGGAAGTACAATTGACATGTTACTGATAGCTAGATTTTTTTGGGCTGTACAAGGGGGCTCTCAAAATGAAGTGTTACTGGCTAAGCTTGACTTCAAAGATCTTAACCCATGGAATATCAGCAGTGTTTCAACCAATCAGATTTATTTGAAAAGGAAAAAGGATGTACAAATTTGGTATCTTAATTTGATCAATCTGTTGTCACACAGAATTTTCCTGCACGGCAGGAAATACAAATTGTAGTGTATTCAAGGTTTTAAAAGGCTTCTAAAGGGTGTAATTTACACTTCAACATTTCATACTTTATTTGCCCTAAAGAAAAATGTATCAAGCCCTACAAAAATGTCCATTAATTATAATCCACATAATAATTTACATTTCCCGTTACTGCAGGATTATTTTCCTGCTGTGAGAAGCAGGGTCAAATTATGACAGCACGTCTGTATCAACATACCAAGACACAGAGATCGTCTCGTTCCCATTGGACACCGTACAACTCTTCTCCTCTGGATTGATCATGGTAGGTTGCAGCGTAAGAGAAGCACTGGCATTGACAATAGGCCGAGCCCTGATAGAAGAATAGCAACCAATTGGAAGATGTGATATGATTACCTTAATCAAAAGCTTTGATTACAATACAAAAATAATTGTGTAATTCAAAATTACACAAAGGTCACATATAAAACAATACTTTGAGATGAAGGTACATGCTTAATTAAAATACAAATACAAAAATGGTGTGTAATTGGTCAGCTAGCTAATTTGCATGTACAATGAGCCAATAATGTTCTGGTGAGAGGATATACCTGTACAGAACAGCCTTGTCAGCCCCAAAAGCACCTACGATGAGATCTGCACAAAGATGACCCCAAGATTAACACTAATTCAAGAACAATGTGATGCCTTCTGAAATAGGAAAAGGCTAAATAATTGAAAACTAAATTGGGCAATTGGACTAAACCATTTTCTCTTGTACCTGGGTAGCCATTATGATCCAGATCTTTATTTCCGCGGAGGGCGTAGCCAAAACTGGCGGGAAAGGTGCCAGAGGCCCATTGGCCAGATAGAGTCTGAGTGGGCATGTCCATCAGTCCACTGGCATGTCCATTATAGATGAGGACCAATCCCTGTTGGTCGTCTCCTCCAAAGGGACAGCCGATGGCAATATCTAAGTTAATCAACAAAAGTATGACACTTCAGTTTATCCCCACTCCCTCCACCCTGATTTTAGTTATGTTCTTGCATGAACGATTGAAATGTATCACATATTCTTATGTAATACTACTCGACTCACTTCCGGGTTGAAGGGAGTAGTCGCATTCCGCTTCGCTCCACAGGTAGTATTACCATTACATTTTCATTTTCATTTTCATTACAGTACAACGGTTTGATCTTAGCTAGCTACATAGCCGTCTTTGTATCAAACATAATTGTGTAGTTATTGAGGTTCGCTAGCCAGCTATTTTCGTCCTAACGTAACGCAACGTAGCCAACACTGCTAGCTAGCCAGCTAGCCACCGAATAGCAGCATTGTAGAAACGAGTGCATTACAACGGAACGACTTGATTAGTGTAGTGTTGGCTGGCTACACAGTTGTCTTTGCTATCTTTGATTTGTTTGATCTTAGCTAGCTACTTAGCTGGCTACATAGCCGTCTTTGTATCAAAGATAATTGTGTAGTTATTGAGGTTCGCTGAGGCTCGCTAGCCAGGTATTCTCGTCCTAACGCAACGTAACGTAACGTAGTCAACCCTGCTAGCTAGCCAGCTAGCCACCGATTAGCAGCACTGTAGAAACGATTACATTACAACGGAATGACTTGATTAGTGTAGTGTTAGCTAGCTACATAGTTGTCTTTGCTATCTTTGTATCTAAGATAATTGTGTAGCTTTGAGTAATTATCAGTTAGCTAGCCAGCTATTTTCGCCTGCCGCGCTGCCGTCCTCCTACCTAGCCAACACTGCTAGCTAACACTGCTGGCTAGCCAACTTCTACCGAATAGCAGCACTGTAGAAACTTACATTACAACGGAACGACTTGATTAGCGTAGTGTTAGCTAGTTGTCTTTGCTGTCCTTGTATCCAAGATAATTGTGTAGTTTAGAGAAATTTAGAGAAATTGTCGAGGTTACCTAGCCAGCTTCACTTTCAACAACGCAGCCACTGCTAGCCAGCCTACTTCACCAGCCAGCAGTACTATATCATTTTAGTCAATAAGATCTTTTATTTTATTTTTTTTGCAACGTAAGCTTAACTTTCTGAACATTCGAGACGTGTAGTCCACTTGTCATTCTAATCTCCTTTGCATTAGCGTAGCCTCTTCTGTAGCCTGTCAACTATGTGTCTGTCTATCCCTGTTCTCTCCTCTCTGCACAGACCATACAAACGCTTCACACCGCGTGGCCGCGGCCACCCTAACCTGGTGGTCCCAGCCCGCACGACCCACGTGGAGTTCCAGGTCTCCGGTAGCCTCTGGAACTGCCGATCTGCGGCCAACAAGGCAGAGCTCATCTCAGCCTATGCGTCCCTCCAGTCCCTCGACTTCTTGGCACTGACGGAAACATGGCTCACCACAGATAACACTGCTACTCCTACTGCTCTCTCTTCGTCTGCCCACGTGTTCTCGCACACCCCGAGAGCTTCTGGTCAGCGGGGTGGTGGCACCGGGATCCTCATCTCTCCCAAGTGGTCATTCTTTCTCCCCTTACCCATCTGTCTATCGCCTCCTTTGAATTCCATGCTGTCACAGTTACCAGCCCTTTCAAGCTTAACATCCTTATCATTTATCGCCCTCCAGGTTCCCTCGGAGAGTTCATCAATGAGCTTGATGCCTTGATAAGCTCCTTTCCTGAGGACGGCTCACCTCTCACAGTTCTGGGTGACTTTAACCTCCCCACGTCTACCTTTGACTCATTCCTCTCTGCCTCCTTCTTTCCACTCCTCTCCTCTTTTGACCTCACCCTCTCACCTTCCCCCCCTACTCACAAGGCAGGCAATACGCTTGACCTCATCTTTACTAGATGCTGTTCTTCCACTAACCTCATTGCAACTCCCCTCCAAGTCTCCGACCACTACCTTGTATCCTTTTCCCTCTCGCTCTCATCCAACACTTCCCACACTGCCCCTACTCGGATGGTATCGCGCCGTCCCAACCTTCGCTCTCTCTCCCCCGCTACTCTCTCCTCTTCCATCCTATCATCTCTTCCCTCTGCCCAAACCTTCTCCAACCTATCTCCTGATTCTGCCTCCTCAACCCTCCTCTCCTCCCTTTCTGCATCCTTTGACTCTCTATGTCCCCTATCCTCCAGGCCGGCTCGGTCCTCCCCTCCCGCTCCGTGGCTCGACGACTCATTGCGAGCTCACAGAACAGGGCTCCGGGCAGCCGAGCGGAAATGGAGGAAAACTCGCCTCCCTGCGGAACTGGCATCCTTTCACTCCCTCCTCTCTACATTTTCCTCTTCTGTCTCTGCTGCTAAAGCCACTTTCTACCACTCTAAATTCCAAGCATCTGCCTCTAACCCTAGGAAGCTCTTTGCCACCTTCTCCTCCCTCCTGAATCCTCCTCCCCCTCCCCCCCCCTCCTCCCTCTCTGCAGACGACTTCGTCAACCATTTCGAAAAGAAGGTCGACAACATCCGATCCTCGTTTGCTAAGTCAAACGACACCGCTGGTTCTGCTCACACTGCCCTACCCTGTGCTCTGACCTCTTTCTCCCCTCTCTCTCCAGATGAAATCTCGCGTCTTGTGACGGCCGGCCGCCCAACAACCTCCCCGCTTGACCCTATCCCCTCCTCTCTTCTCCAGACCATTTCCGGAGACCTTCTCCCTTACCTCACCTCGCTCATCAACTCATCCTTGACCGCTGGCTACGTCCCTTCCGTCTTCAAGAGAGCGAGAGTTGCACCCCTTCTGAAAAAACCTACACTCGATCCCTCCGATGTCAACAACTACAGACCAGTATCCCTTCTTTCTTTTCTCTCCAAAACTCTTGAACGTGCCGTCCTTGGCCAGCTCTCCTGCTATCTCTCTCAGAATGACCTTCTTGATCCAAATCAGTCAGGTTTCAAGACTAGTCACTCAACTGAGACTGCTCTTCTCTGTATCACGGAGGCGCTCCGCACTGCTAAAGCTAACTCTCTCTCCTCTGCTCTCATCCTTCTAGACCTATCGGCTGCCTTCGATACTGTGAACCATCAGATCCTCCTCTCCACCCTCTCCGAGTTGGGCATCTCTGGCGCGGCCCACGCTTGGATTGCGTCCTACCTGACAGGTCGCTCCTACCAGGTGGCGTGGCGAGAATCTGTCTCCTCACCACGCGCTCTCACCACTGGTGTCCCCCAGGGCTCTGTTCTAGGCCCTCTCCTATTCTCGCTATACACCAAGTCACTTGGCTCTGTCATAACCTCACATGGTCTCTCCTATCATTGCTATGCTGACGACACACAATTAATCTTCTCCTTTCCCCCTTCTGATGACCAGGTGGCGAATCGCATCTCTGCATGTCTGGCAGACATATCAGTGTGGATGACGGATCACCACCTCAAGCTGAACCTCGGCAAGACGGAGCTGCTCTTCCTCCCGGGGAAGGACTGCCCGTTCCATGATCTCGCCATCACGGTTGACAACTCCATTGTGTCCTCCTCCCAGAGGGCTAAGAACCTTGGCGTGATCCTGGACAACACCCTGTCGTTCTCAACTAACATCAAGGCGGTGGCCCGTTCCTGTAGGTTCATGCTCTACAACATCCGCAGAGTACGACCCTGCCTCACACAGGAAGGGGCGCAGGTCCTAATCCAGGCACTTGTCATCTCCCGTCTGGATTACTGCAACTCGCTGTTGGCTGGGCTCCCTGCCTGTGCCATTAAACCCCTACAACTCATCCAGAACGCCGCAGCCCGTCTGGTGTTCAACCTTCCCAAGTTCTCTCACGTCATCCCGCTCCTCCGCTCTCTCCACTGGCTTCCAGTTGAAGCTCGTATCCGCTACAAGACCATGGTGCTTGCCTACGGAGCTGTGAGGGGAACGGCACCTCAGTACCTTCAGGCTCTGATCAGGCCCTACACCCAAACAAGGGCACTGCGTTCATCCTCCTCTGGCCTGCTCGCCTCCCTACCACTGAGGAAGTACAGTTCCCGCTCAGCCCAGTCAAAACTGTTCGCTGCTCTGGCACCCCAATGGTGGAACAAACTCCCTCACGACGCCAGGTCAGCGGAGTCAATCACCACCTTCCGGAGACACCTGAAACCCCACCTCTTCAAGGAATACCTAGGATAGGATAAAGCAATCCTTCTGCCCCCCTTAAAAGATTTAGATGCACTATTGTAAAGTGGCTGTTCCACTGGATGTCATAAGGTGAATGCACCAATTTGTAAGTCGCTCTGGATAAGAGCGTCTGCTAAATGACTTAAATGTAAAATGTAATGTAAATGTAATGTGCAGACTTTAGGCATCAAATGGGGAAAACTAAGGAAAGGTACTACCTGAACTTGTCCAATATGAAATCCTCATTTTCGTTTTTTCCATTGCAAAATGTTTTTCTACAGTGTTCATTAATGAATATGACCCAAGCTTTTCCAGAGTTCTCACCATTGAAGCCGTCCTGGTTGAGGTCTCCCAGTGGGGCCAGCGAGCTGCCAAACCTCCCGAAGGCCTGGCTCCCCCCCAGGTGGGGCAGCCTGGGTTCAAAGAGCAAGGGTCGCCGCTGCAGGTACACATAGACACGGCCCACCTCCTCCCAACGCAGTCCGTCGGAACCCCTCTGCATGAACATGGGAGCTCCCACCACAAGGTCTTCCATCCTGGGGAAGAGTGAGGAGAGAGGAAGAGATGATGTGTGCTCATTCAGTCAGCTGTTCATAAAAATATATATAGCGACGTCCGGGTTTGGCCGGGGCAGGCCATCATTGTAAATAAGAATTTGATCTTAACTGACTTGCCTAGTTAAATAAAGGTAACATGAAAAAATATATATATATATTTTACGGTTATGAAGGTTATTTTATTTTCACGATGGTCCGAAACTGTCGGCTACACGGTTATATGATAATTGTGCAAGCCCTAGAGAGGAGAGGTAAATAACCCCAGATAGTTGAACTTTACTTCTCCTGATTTACAATGGACTAGTACTTTAGGTCAAATCAAGGCCTCTAAAGTTGAGCTAGTGTGCATTAGTGTAGTAAGTGTGATGTCCTGAGTTTCCTGACTATGAGTATAGGGGAAGCGGAATTGGCCAATAGAGAACCTGAAAACAGGAGAAAGGAAGTGTAGGAGTAGCTACTGTATGACAAGGAATTTTCATGACACATGACAGAGGGAAATTCATGACCATGGGATCTTCTGAAATACTGTATTTCATCTCCTCTCTCTCCTTTCTCCCTTGTTAGCATACATTGTCTGTCCAAGTCTGTCTGTCCAAATCTTACCACACCTGCCTTCTTTTTGCACACTTTGTCTTTCTCTCTTCATCTCTCGCCCTATTTTTCTTTCTCTCTCTTTCCATCTCTCTCCCCTTCTCTCCACGCTAGCTCACTCACCCGTCGTTGTTGATGTCCGTGGCTGCCACTGCGTAGCCGAAATAGGACCCCATCTGGAAGACATTAAAGCAGACAGAGTTAGTGTGTAATCACACCGGGGGGCATAGTATCGCTCTTTCTTTCTCCTTCACTCTCTCTACATCTCTCTCTTACATCCCCTCGCCCTAGAAGCCTTCCTCTTCAATCAGGCCCCCCAAATCCATCCCCCTTGGCTCCCTCTTTCCTCTCTGTTTTCTCTAAGCTCAGTGCCAGAGCTTCTGTAAGTTACATGAGAGGTAGAAGGAGGTAGGCATTCGGAGGCGGTGGGGGACTCAAGCTGCTATAGGCATCTCAGAGAGAGAGAGGGAGGATTGGTCACTCAGTGTCGTTATCTTTGACGATTCTATATTATGCCATAAATTATGGACTGTTGTCAAGAGTTTCATATCACAGCTATTATCCCCTGGTGAATGACTTCACCAGACTCATCGACAATGTACAGTATGGTGGTCCTTCTATAAAGCTGAGAGGTAGTGGATGTTAGAGCTACTGTAGTGTAGCTACCGTAACCCAACACATAGCGACCTCGTCAAATGGTTTGGATCTCTTGGCGTAATCGGCTAAGGTGTTGGGCTGACAGTCCCTGGACCTGGGTTAGAGTCCCGGTCTGAGCTACCCCCCGAATTCGCAGCAGTATACTCGAACCAGCAAGATCAATTTCATGGTACGGCTACTTGTATAAAAACATGCAAATGTATGGCACGGAGACATTGTTTACACAGCTTTGTTGACACAGTGGAGTCCGACGGCACAGTCCAAAGCACTCACGTGGAGAGTAGTCAACCTAAAGAGACCGTCAAATCAAATCCAACCAGGAGTTCATTTCAGATCGTTCCCACTATGCAATACGCAGTTAGCAGTCCGTTAGCAGCGTACACAGAAAGCATACATACAAAGCACACATATGCATGTACAATAGTAGTTGTCTTGTTCATCAGCCATGGAGAATTTAGAAGACTACAGGAGTAACATGCAACAAACCATGTCACATTATCCCAAAAAATCCAGCAATTTAGCCAATGAGGAATCCAAACCCTTTGGCACAATGGTGGGTTGGCATAAACAAGCTCCCCACCTCCTTATTTTGCAACACAAAATCCTGAGTAAACATGTAGCTGTAATACTGTGTGTGTGTGTGTGTGTGTGTGTGTGTGTGTGTGTGTGTGTGTGTGGACGTGTTTAACTATACTTGTGGAGACCAGTAAACAAACCAAAATTTGACCAAGTGGAGACATTTTGTTGGTCCCCACATGGTCAAATGGTATTTCTAGGGGGTTAAAGGTTAAGGTTAGAATTATTTTTAGGTTTAAGATTAGAAGCTAGGGTTAGTTTTAAGGTTAGGAGCTAGGGTTAGGGTTAAGGTTAGGTTTTGGGGTTAAGGTTAGGGTTAGGGTTTAGGGAAAATAGGATTTTGAATGGGACTGAATTTTGTGTCTCCACAAGGTTAGTACAAGACATGTGTATACACACACATGTGTATACTTGGGTGTATTCGTGTGTGTGTGTCTACGTGTGTATGTGATTGCGTGATTCACAACGTATGGAACACATAGGGCTTTGTGGGCTCATCTCTGACCCAGGGATAGAGCGTTATCTCCTGGGGGCAAATTCCTTCAGCCCCCCTATATATACCCACAAATCAAAAAAGAGGCGCCAAAAGTCCAGTATAGCCTAGCCCCCTTGCTGTTAAGTAGATTTGCACCAACCTGTTCTCCGGTTAGGTTCAGCATGGATGTCAGGTCTGTTCCATTGAGTATGGACACCTGCATTGAGAGAGTTTAGAAAAAAACTTCAGTTATCAACCATGATTGTAGGAGAACCATCATGAAAATGACATGCAATACTGTTGGTTGTAACTAGGGCTGTGGCGGTCATGAAATTTTGTCAGCCGGTGATTGTCAAGCAAATAATTGCTGATCACACTATAATTTACCCTAAATTAACATAAACACATTTAGCATCTCCTGTTGTCACGTTCCTGACCTGTTTTCCTTTGTTATGTATTTGTTTTAGTTGGTCAGGGCGTGAGTTGGGTGGGTTGGTCTAGGTTTGTTTTTCTATGTTGGGATTTTTGTGTTTGGCCTGGTATGATTCTCAATCAGAGACAGGTGTGTATCGTTTGTCCCTGATTGAGAGTCATGCTAAGGCAGCCAGGGTTTCACTGGTGTTTTGTGGGTGTTTGTTTCCTGTGTCAGTGTTTGGGCCACACAGGACTGTTTTCAGGTTAGTCACGTTTGTAGAGTTTCGTAATTTGTAGCGTTTGTTGTTTGTTCATTAAAACATGAATACCTACTACTCCGCATCTTGGTCCGATCCATGCTCCTCCTCGTCTGAGGAGGAGAACGACTACGACAACCTTAACACCTGTATTCCACGCATAGCCTACAAGCCACTGATTCAGACCTTTGGAACATCTACATTTTAAAAAGTCTAATAAATCCATATAATATAGCTTACACCATCACAATAGATCCATTATTTATTTGAGACAGGTCTAAAGAAACATGAAATGAAGAAAATGTAGTCTATTTCAGAAGAACAGAATAGCATACTCTGCATTGTCCATATTTTAGGCGGTGATCTGACTATGTCATATGGCTGTGGGCTACACTAGTTCATTTAGCAGACAAGATTTTCTTAGAATTCCGCGGAATTATTTTATAGTATGAAGAATACAATTGAACATAGCTGATTAAAATACAAAGAATATTTTCTCCAAACGATTTGAGGGAGTGCGCACATGCGGCTATTCTGTGTTGAGCGGTTAACAAAGAAACGCGTACTCATATGCTAAATTTTGAGTTATTTATGTAACTTTAGTTGTGATACCAATGTTGGGCTCTATGTTTAGATTTGAATACATTCTAAGGCTGCATGATTGAACTCTAATGATGATTTGAAAAAGGTTGCATGAAAGGCATGAGCTCTGCTTCACTTGTAGCCTGTGAGAAAGACCCAATCACTTGATTGAGAGCCATGTTAGTTCTTCGGGCACGCAGTGGGGAGAAGGGAATTATAATCATTATATTCAGCCCAAAAGCATAACGGCCACTGACCTCAAAAGGTGTAGATTTTTTTAGGGGGATTATGGCCACACAAAGGGGATGCAGCTGGGAAATTCGAGGCATTATCAAGTGCGTTATCAAGTGTGTACACAAGTATGCCCCTTTATAATAAAATCACATTTGTTGTCACTTTTGAGAATGGTATTTTCCTGCAAATGGAACAGTCGCGCTTATAGCCTACTGCCGTGTGCGCATTGCTGCGCTTATAATGCGACTGTAACGGATGTGAAATGGCTAGCTAGTTAGCGGGTACGCGCTAGTAGCACTTCAATCAGTTACGTCACTTGCTCTGAGACTTTAAGTAGGGTTTCCCCTTGCTCTGTGGAGCGATGGGTAACGATGCTTCGTGGGTGACTGTTGTTGATGTGTGCAGAGGGTCCCTGGTTCGCGCCCGTGTCGGGGCGAGGGGACGGTTTAAAGTTATACTGTTACATTGATGCTGTTGACCCGGATCACTGGTTGCTGCGGAAAAGGAGGGTGAGTGTAACGGATGTGAAATGGCTAGCTAGTTAGCGGGTACGCGCTAGTAGCACTTCAATCAGTTACGTCACTTGCTCTGAGACTTTAAGTAGGGTTTCCCCTTGCTCTGCAAGGGCCGCGGCTTTTGTGGAGCGATGGGTAACGACGCTTCGTGGGCGACCGTTGTCGATGTGTGCAGAGGGTCCCTGGTTCGCGCCCGTGTCGGGGCGAGGGGACGACGTAAAGTTATACTGTTACACGGACATTGAAACTTTAAACTTTTCCCGTTTTATATATTGGCATTCTCTCACTCCCTCTTCTTCTTCTTCTTCACAGTAACATTCCTCTATGTCATCCCTATGTCAACCCTCATTAACTTTCATCTAGAATGAATGATGAAATATGTGTAAAATATGTGAGGACTCCTTACTAAACCATACAGCATGAGTCCCTTGGGGACTCCCGTGACGAAATCTGCAAAGACAGAAAATGAGAATGAGAGAAAGGAGGTTCAAGTTGAGGTCAAGCTAGGGCTAGGACTCCAGGCACTTCCAAATATGAACAACCGAGGGTTTAAAACATTGCTAATCATAAGCTGTGTTTAAAATATGAAAAGCTGAGGTTGGCTTGTTGCAGGTCTGTGGCAATCATTTGATTCAATCTTAAAAGCTCAATGAACTGAGGTGATACGGCCAAGCACACCGTGCAAGTTTTTCATTTATTTTCAAATAAGCAGAACATCTTCATGTTGTGGCCTTGAGTGAGCTACTTAAGTACAGTAGACTCCAATGTTATGTAATAAGGTGGTTATTACATTGTGCTCTGATATTCTTCTGATATACTTGTGTGCTCTAATGACTAAAGCTCTAATGATTAGAGCACACAAGTATATTAGTGCATAGGGGACTTTAGATGGACTTCCGATAGTTAATAACTATTAGACAGAATTATGGGGTAAGCAAACCCTAAGCCCAATCATGCGCAAGCCAGTCAGTTGACACTGTAAATATGGCTCTCACCTTCAATATTATCTCCACTGAACTCCCCGCCGGCCACAGAGTAACCTGGAGAGAGAAAGAAACAGACAGACAAGAGACAGAGAAACAGACAGAGAGAGGGGGAACAGAGAGCGAGAGAGAGGGGGAGAGAGAGAGAATGGGAGAAAAATGATGGGTCAATAAGAGGGAGTAGTGCAATGCGAAATCGGGTAAGGCAACTACTTAGTGCTCTGGTCAAAAGCAGTGCACTGTGAACTGAATAGGGTGTCATTTCAGACGCAGCTTCTGTCTAACTACTATGAAGAAGTGGACCATGCTCACCCAGGTAACTGTCGTCATAGCTCCCCTGCACCTGATGGGTCTGGATCTGTCCGGTAACAGAGAGCAGGAAGTAGGAAGGGTAGTAGGCCTTGACTATTTCCTTTGTGGTGGCTAAGATCAGCTGACCTGTGGGAAGGACGGATGGGGATAAGGGTCAGAGGTCAGGGGTAAAAACGAGCTGTGACTTTTGAACTTTGTCTTATGGGGTTTTAGCTGCAGTGAAATGACTGTTGAAGTTTGGCTCTGCGGATGGTCTAGGGCAGTGCTTCTCAAACCTCTCCTTGGTGACCCCCAGACATTTCACAATTTTGTTGTAGCCCTGAACTAGCGCTCCTGCTTTACCTAGTCAAGGGCTTGATGATTAGTTGACAAGTTGAATCAGGTGTGCTAGCTCTGGAATGGATTAAATACATGGAACGGCTGGGGGTCCCCGAGGAGAGGTTTGAGAACCACTGGTCTAGGGGGTAACTTCGCCGCTTGGAAACCATATGGACACGTCTGCGCAGGTTTTAATCCCGCTCTGTCGTTATGCTGACATAAATAATATCTGTCTCATGTCTCTCTACACTGTATCTGTCTAATAAAAAGGAAACGTTTGAAAGAATCGGAATTCCCGGCCTTTAAAGAAAATGGGGAGAAAATGAGTTGATGTATGGTTTTCTAGGCTAAACTGTATGCTACCTCTACGTCCTGTAGTTGAACCAATTCATATAAATCCACATATGGTCCCAATAGGATCCTATCATAAATCCAATAGTGCACTTACCTTGCCAGTAAAAGCTTCCTGGTCCTCCGAGAACAATCTTCCCATCCTGAAACAAACAGAAAAACAACCACTCTGATGAGAACCTTATGTATCAAGCAACTTTTTTATCAAGAATATGTATAAGGGGCTTTCAGATACAACTACATTTTAAGTCTTATGTCGCTAAACATACAGAATTCATACAGTGGGGTGTTCCAGAAAGCAGGATCCTTCAGTTAGCCAGCTAACTTTGACAAGCAGTCAAATATATCTCATGATTTACTGATTCATTTAGAAAGCTAAACTTGAATATAGGTTGTTGGCTGTCGAGTGAATTACTCCATGCTAATTTCAAGTATATATTTCTCAAAAGGGTTAAGTTATATCAGAATTTCTGGGACAGTTAGCTGGCTAACTCATTAATCCTGATTTCTGGAACAGCCCCCAAGACATAAGCCCCCATATAGAAAGCTCCCAAGATAATCTATTTTGAAATGTTAATGAATTGTTCCTTTTCCTCTTGAACATACCTTGGTGAAGTCAGCACTGAACCCGCCCTGACAGTAGCCCTGTCCAGCAGGACCATGTCTCTCTGAGGTAAACGGAAGAGAAGCAGAAAACATTGACGAGTCACACTGAAAGGCTACTACCCAAATGGGCTAGCCAGAGCTGTATCATAACATGTGCACACACAAATCTCCCATTGACATCAGTGGTCAATTTACAAGAAAGTTCAAGTTGGAGTCAGGCTTCAGCCCTCACACAACTCAGTCGTGGCCCTACTTCATTCAATTGACTTCCGGTACAGTATTTTGCAGTACTGTACCTGTGCGACAGGGAGCGTACTCCACAAATGTCTTGAGGTTGTCCACGGAGAGGTAGCAAGTTCCTGTGGCGTCAGAAAAGGGGGCGTCGTGTTCCGTTCTCCAGTAATACCTCGGGGCACAAGCCTTGGACACATTCAAGGGAAGGGTATAGGGGCTAGACAGGGTTCAATTTCAAAACAACACACAAGAAACTCAACTATCAACTGTCAGATGCATTGTCTTCTGTCAGATGGCATCATTCTAAAACCACTGTTGTGCTATCTGATGGAAGACAATGGTGTCAGATGTTCATAGGCATCACTGACACACTGTGAAAAGCTTTTCGTGACTGGGGCTATGGTCGACTTGTGACAGTAGTCAAATAATAAACAATATCAAAATACACAAAAATTTATCAAATCAAGTCCGTATTGGCTTTCTGATGATCAATTCTAACTGGACAGCTAGATTATGACCTAATTCTCTCTATCCCACAGAACATAGTATCTTACCAGGACAGTGTTGCCATGGGAACGCACTGTCGCCCCAAACCACTGATGGGACTTGAACTCCACCTGGACGTCGATGTCGTTGACATGGAAACGGCGATCTCCTGGAAGATGCCAAAGAAACGCACCTTCACATTTATAATACAATACTTCTATGAATTTAATAGCCTAAGCAGGAATGGGTTGGAGGCAACAAAAAAATGGAACTCATCATGAGGGGCCAAAGTGGCTTGCGGGTCTGCATACTCATATCCATACCCACACATGCAGTCATAGCTGGCCCTAGACTTTTGTGGGCCCTAAGTGAAATTTTGTTGGGGGGGGGGGGCAATTTGCGAGCAAAACATTTTAGCGACTCCCTTCTTGACAGCGGAGGGAAATGTACATTTTAGAGTTAATTTCCCACAATTCTACACATTTCACCATAGGGCGTAGAGAAAATATTGCAGTTTAAAATATGTGCATTTTCCCACTAATGCTATGCTTCCACTAAATGGACTAGCTGCAGACAGAAATCAGTGCATGATGACGTAGTGCACACAAAATGTACCAAATAAAAATATAAAGTTGAAATTGTTTCCATTGCATTTTCAACTTTACTGAGAGTTTTGTCACAAAAACAGTTGCGTTAAATAGCAAATGTGCCTATTCTGGTCTTGGCACCGGTGCTCTAGCCAATAGCTCGCAGATACAGTGCGGGTGGACAGTTTGTGTTTACATGATGAGATTATTATGGATAAGAGCGAGAATCGTTTTATTTGTCAAATGGCAGTCAAGTATTGTGTCACCAGAAAAGGACCCTCAATATTTATTGGAAAGCAGCATCAAGCTCATCACTGTGGACTTTCATCACCCTGCGAAGTTCATAACTTATTTCTTCTGTATCCTAATAAACTGCATGGTTTCTCGAGTCATAGGGGAAGGACCACACACCATATCATCGCGTGACTCCTTATTTGAGAGCAAAACTTCCAAACAACCATAGTGATGGCTATTGTAACTATGTCTCAACATGATCCCCCATGTCATCCCTGTTTGATGTTCTTGTTACATGTCAGATGGTTCCATGTGTGTCCTTGGGTTTTTAGCGTTGATGTTTTTATAAACCTCCGTCTCCGAGCCTCAACTCTTAATCCATCCACCATGCTATTGGCAAACATAAAACTGTTCAGCAGGACTTGGTAGGCGTTTTTACTGAAATCGAAACATTTGTCCTTCGTAGTCTGGTCCCGGTTTTGTGAAGGCGTGGGGGGTAAAACAGTCTCATGTGACAGACAAAAACACTGAGCAGCTGGCTTTGAGAGAGTACACCCAAAATTCCTGGGTGGTAACATTAGGTCAAACTTACAGCATATATTAGTCATGCTGAGAGAGAATGAACACGAATGAGGACAAGCCTTGCTATGAACACCCTTAAATGTTCCTTAAAGGGATAGTTCACCCAAATTCATTAAAAAAGCATGTGTCGTCACTGGCAGACAGTCAATCTATAACGACACAGGACAAGACCCAAATGCAGACACAGGAGGCAGATGGTTAGAGTCTCTGACATTTATTAATAGACAATGGGCAGGCAAGAGGCAGGTCGAGGACAGGCAGGCTCGAGGTCAGGGCAGGCAGAATGGTATGGCAGGCGGGCTCAGGGCAGCCAGAAAAGGTCAAAACCGGGAAAACTAGAAACAGGGACTAGGCAATCAGGAGTACGGAAAACTACGCTGGTAGGCTTGACTAGACACGACAAACTGGCAACAGACAAACAGAAACCACCGGTATAAATACACAGGGGATAATGGGAACAAATGGGAGACCCCTGATGGGGGATGGAGACAAGCACAAGACACGTGAAACAGATCAGGGTGTGACACAATCCTGGCCAATAGACTACTTACAAGGTAAGAAAAATCTGAACAAATTTAGAAATGTGGATGAACCATTCCTTTAATGCAGTAGACTTGGGTGTGTGGTTTGATTCACTTGTCTGACTCATGGACTTGACAGGTGACATTAACCTTCCCTAACCACTGCAATGCCCTATGTCTGTCTGTCTGGCTGGCTGCTGGAGTCTGTACACACTATGCCTTTAGAACCCAGAGACCTGCATGGGAAAAGCTGAACTGCAAAAAAACTGGGAAAGGAAGTGCCTGGGGCAGTGTGTGTGTGTGTGTGTGTCTACTGTACCTGTCTGTCTGTGTAAAACGGCTGTCAGCTAATTTCCTGAATTCACATATCACATCAGCTGTGCCTTCAATTTGGGGAGTGTACATATTAGTGTGTGTGTGTGTGTGTGTGTGGGCATGACTGCATATGTAAGCCTGTGGATGTGTACATGTTTGTGTACATAGTTTGTGTTTGTAAGCAGTGCATGTGTCTATCTTTGTGTACTTATAAACAGTTTAGGTACACGAGAATGCGTGCATCCAGTTTTTGTGTATGCATGTTTGTGTGTCTGAATATGTGTATCCAGTGTCTGTATGTGTCTACGTAATGTACAGTATGTGTGTATGGGTGTGCACGTGTGTTTGTGTCAGAGTATGTGTGTATCCAGTGTGTGTATGTGTATATGAAATATGTAGTATGTGTGTGAGAGTATGCGATAACGCACTCTCTCTGATCCTCAAACTGTGGACATCACTTCCTGCTTATATCTGATGTGGCTGTGACTGCTTCACTGGCAGGCAGAGCTAGGGCAGGCAGCCCAGGGGTCCTTGTCCCCATAATGACTTTGGCCCAATGATGTATAATAACAACTGGAGACCGAGTACAAGATGTCCGCCCGTTGTTCTCAAAGATTTCTACTCATGTTTGCATTCGCTGATTCATGGACCGTTTATACCCGGGTTGCATCCGGTTTATACGAACCAACATCACATGCACTCATTGCGCACAGGGCGCAGCACGAGCAGCAGCGGCGTGATTATGTCATCCAAAAACACAGCAGACATTGGATGAATATAACATTTTAATATCTTCGGGCTGTGAGCGATGGGAAAAAAATAAGCCTCAGCAACAATTATTTGAATAATTCAATGGATGTTCTGTGCACAAAGGAATTTTCTAATCTGATTTCTCAATGTGGCCGTGTATGGAAATTGTGTTCCTGAGCTGGGCGTCAGTAAACTGCAGTACCAAAGCAAAACTCTAAGAGCAGTCGTAACCGTGTTTCTAGATCGGAACCCTGGCCCATTGCTTTGACCTAATTAAAGTTACAATACTGGGCTTCAATCCAGCCAGGCAGGAAATCAACCAAAGTCCTGTGGAGACACTGGATGTAGTGGATGCAGAGCTTTAACTAAACTTTACCTCAACCTAGGGGCTTTAGAAAGGGGGAAGATGAGACAGGGCTCACACACTACTAAGCACAGGAGGAGAAACTTCAAAGAATGGTTTAAATAAAAACAGAGCATCGTTGGTGAAGAATCTCTAATCCTTGACAGAGGTTTGCCACTATAACCTCAGGGTCATCATTGCCAGTGAGCTCACAAATAGAAGCCTTATTCTTTAAAAACTTCTTATGGCTGCAAGCCCGAAGCCGCACAATATGACAACAGCCACTTCAAGTGCAGGGAGCGAAATTCAAAATATATTTTTTGTAAATATTTAACTTTCACACATTAACAAGTCCAATACAGCATTTGAAAGATAAACATCTTGTGAATCCAGCCAACATGTCCGATTTTTAAAATGTTTTACAGCGAAAACACCACGTATATTTATGTTAGCTCACCACCAAATACAAATAAGGACAGACATTTTTCACAGCACAGGTAGCATGCACAAAGCCAACCTAACTAACCAAGAACCAACCAAACTAACCAAGAAACAACTTCATCAGATGACAGTCTTATAACATGTTATTCAATAAATCTATGTTTTGTTCAAAAAAAATTGCATATTTGAGCTATAAATCAGTTTTACATTGCAGCTACCATCACAGCTACCGTCAGAAATGGCACCGAAGCAGCCAGAGTAATTACAGACACCAACGTGAAATACCTAAATACTCATCATAAAACATTTCTGAAAAATACATGGTGTACAGCAAATGAAAGACAGGCATCTTGTGATTCCAGCCAATATTTCCGATTTAAGTGTTTTACAGCGAAAACACAATATAGCATTATATTAGCTTACCACAATAGCCAGAAACACAAGCCATTCCCCAGCAGCAAAAGTTAGCAATCGTAACAAACCAGCAAAAGATATATAATTTTTGACTAACCTTGATAAGCTTCATCAGATGACAGTCCTATAACATCAGGTTATACATACACTTATGTTTTGTTCGAAAATGTGCATATTTAGAGCTGAAATCAGTGGTTATACATTGTGCTAACGTAGCATCTTTTTCCCACAACGTCCGGATATTTTTCTGGCACTCACATATTCTGACCAAATAACTATTCATAAACATAACTAAAAAATACATGTTGTATAGGAAATGATAGATACACTAGTTCTTAATGCAATCGCTGTGTTAGAATTCTAAAAATAACTTCATTACGATATGCAGTTTACGTTATGGCGAGAGCATGCCCAAAACCTGGCCGCAAACTACTAGTACAACATGTTCGACAGATATATGAAATAACATCATAAAATGGGTCCTACTTTTGATGATCTTTCATCAGAATGTTGTACAAGGGGTCCTTTGTCGGGAACAATCGTTGTTTGGATTTAGAATGTCCTCTTCTCCAGTCAATTAGCATGGAAAGCTAGCAAAGTGGCGCTAAGCTCTCCTTCGTGAACAAACGCAGACAACGCAACACGCCTAACGTCCCGAAAGAATTTCAATAATCTAATGAAACTATATTGAAAAAACATACTTTACGATGATATTGTCACATGTATCAAATAAAATCAAGGCCGGAGATATTAGTCGTCTATAACGACAGCTGTACAGAAGGCAAAACCGGGTCCCTTAGCGCGCTCTCCAGAAAACAGGAACAGGAACACGTCATACAAAGAGCATTTATTCGAGCCCAGATCAAGTTATACACTCAATTTCTTCTCTCACTGCCTTTCGACATCTAGTGGAAGACGTATGAAGTGCATGTATTCTAATAAATATCAAGGACCTTTATAGGCAGCCCCTAGAAGAGAGCATCGATTTCAGATTTTCCACTTCCTGTCAGGAAGTTTGCTGCAAAATGAGTTCTGTTTTACACAGATATAATTCAAACGGTTTTAGAAACTAGAGAGTGTTTTCTATCCAATAGTAATAATAATATGCATATTGTACGAGCAAGAATTGAGTACGAGGCCGTTTGAAATGGGCACCTTTTATCCGGCTACTCAATAATGCCCCTGCAGCCCAAACAGGTTAATGGCTGAAGACACATTTTTATGTATATACAATCCAACTTTAACTGGAGGTATGCTATGAAAGCGTTGCGGTATACATTCTTTGTCAAATGTACGTATGAAACCTTTATGACACCTGACGTTAACATTGTTAATCGGAAAATTCATTAGACGTTTGTATTAGACGTTTGTACAAGGAAATACAATGCTGGGGCGGCAGGTAGCCTATTGCTTAGAGATTTGGACTAGTAACTGAAAGGTTGCAAGATCAAATCCCTGAGCTGACAAGGTAAAAAAGTCTGTCATTCTGCCCCTGAACAAGGCAGTTAACCCACTAGGCCGTCATTGAAAATAAGAATTTGTTCTTAACTTACTTGCCGAGTTAAATAAAGGTGAAATATATATATATATATATTGTTAAATGTTGTAACCACTAGTTAAACAACACGGCACAAGAGGCAGTGCTATATCATTAATACAGTCACAGGTAAATACCGTTGTTCTGCCCGACACGATAGCAGAGCCTCGCGTGCCTTATCACTTTTATAAAACTGTTACCAACATATTACAATAACAATGAATTACATATTTTAGTTAGAACTTTATTTTGATAAGTCAATTGATACATTTTCATTCTTCCACAAAAATATAGTCCGGACAAAAATCTGGTTGTTAGTTCTTTTGGCCATATCGCTACAGACGTGAAAGGACTGGTCGTCCGTACTAAACAAAATGGTTGCTATGCAGGCTGCATAACGTTCTTGTCACTTGCTAGCTAGCTAGCCAACTTCAGCTAACTCAGTCACGTCAAACATTGAACCTGGAATGACAGTACACACGCTGGATTTTTGTTTGTTTGAGCTTTTTTTCTATTGGTATTTACTTGGATATATCCATGATAATGTCGTATTTGCGTGATTTCGACTGGCGTAGAAAAAGTTGTTTTGTCTCGTCTGGGCACCGTATGTACGGTACTAACTTACAGAGATCCGAAATTTCAAAAGTGAAACATTGTTTCCGAAGTCGGACTTGCAGACAGTGAGGCTTATATTAACCCCCGCTGTACCAAACTAAATGCTAGGCACCTCTAGGCTGGAAGCAAGGGGAAATTATGTGCGAGTTTAAATAAATACAAGAGACGATTCGGACAGCAACATGAACATGATATTCGTATGGAGGTGCAGTGATCATTTTCCGATGGAACTGTTAAAAGGCATATATGTGTCAGAACGCTGCTCGTCCAATCAGCATCCAGGATCCAAACAACCAGTTTTATAATGAATGGTAATATTACTTGTTTTCTTATGAAGGAGTAATAAAGTCATTCTCCTCATCCCCTCAAACAGGTTAAATAATCAACAAATGCATTTACTCAAAGGCTTTGATCTGAGATGGAATAGCTGAGAGAATCACACAGTGGATAGTTGACACGTTAGCTCTACGGTAGTGCTAGTCATTCACTACTAATATCACCAGGTTATTCAGCTCGGTACCTTACCTTCATTGTCAAAGTGGACGACACTGCAATTCGATTGGCCCTGGCTCCAGGGACATAAGTACACAGATCCACCTTCGTTGACATTCGGTTGGCTGGTGTTAGCTTTGGGAGCACCAATCAGAATGCTGACACTATAAAGTTCAAATATAACACAAAAACACAACATTAGTGCACAGTTGGGCAAAAATACAGCATCCAAAAATAACAAGTGGGAGTACAGGAAGCATAAACATTTCAGTCATATAGCAGACACTATTGTCCAGAGCAATTTACAGGAGCAATTAAGGTTAAGTGCCTTGCTCAAGGGCACATCGGCAGATTGTTCACCTAATCGGCTCGGGGTTTCAAACCAGCGAGCTTTCGGTTACTGGCCAAACACTCAACCGCTAGGCTACCTGCCGCCCCAAGTAATTATTTTTTTATGATTTGGCTACTCTCCCTTCATGGATCCGGGCATTCAGAAGGTATTAAGACCCCTTCACTTTTTTCATTTTTTTTAACGTTATTCTAAAATGGATAAAATTACTTTTTTTTGTCATCAATCTACACACTATACACCAAATGACAAAGCGGAAACAGTTTTTTTTTAAGTGTTTGGAAATTTATTAAAACAAAAAAACAGAAATACTTTATTTACAGACCTTTGCTATGAGACTCGAAATTGACCTCAGGTGCATCCTGTTTCCATTGATCATCCTTGAGTTGTTTCCACAACTTGGAGTCCACCTTCGGTAATTCATTTGATTGGACATGATTTGGGAAAGGCACACACCTGTCTGTATAAGGTCCCACAGTTGACAGTGCATGTCGAACCAAAAACCAAGCCATGAGGTCAAGGAATTGTCCGTGGAGCTCCGAGACAGGATTATGTCGAAGCACAGATCTGGGGAAGGGTACCAAAAGATTTCTGAAGCATTGAAGGTCACAAGAACCCAGTGGCCTTCATTATTCTTAAATGGAAGAAGTTTGGAACTTCCTAGAGCTGGCCATCTGGCCAAACTGAGCAATCGGGGGAGAAGGGCCTTGGTCAGGGATGTGACCAAGAACATGATGGTCACTCTGACAGAGCTCCAGAGTTCCTCTGTGGAGATGGGAGAACTTTCCAGAAGGACAACCATCTCTGCAGCACTCCACCAATCTGGCCTTTATGGTAGAGTGGCCAAACGGAAGCCACTCCTCAGTAAAAGGCACATGACAGCCCACTTGGGAGTTTGCCAAAAGGCACCTAAACGACTCTCAGACCATGACAAAAAAAGATTATCTTGTCCTGATGAAACCAAGATTGAACTCTTTGGCCTGAATGCCAAGAGTCACGTCTGGAGGAAACCAGGCACCGCTCATCGCCTGGCCAATACCATCCTTACAGTAAAGCATGGTGGTGGCAGCATCATGCTGTGGGGATATTTTTCAATGGCAGGGACTGGGAAACTAGTCAGGATTGAGGGAAAGATAAACGGAGTAGAGTATAGAGATATCCTTGATGAAAACCTGCTCCAGAGTGCTCAGGACCTCAGACTGGGGCGAAGGTTCACATTCCAACAGGACAACGACCCTAAGCACACAGCCAAGACAACACAGGAGTGGCTTCGGGACAAGTCTCTGAATGTCCTTGAGTGGCCCAGCCAGAGCCCGGACTTGAACCTGATCGAACATCTCTGGAGAGACCTGAAAATAGCTGTGCAGCGACGCTCCCCATCCAAGCTGATGGAGCTTGAGAGGATCTGCAGAGAAGAATGGGAGAAACTCCACAAATACAGGTGTGCCAAGCTTCTAGCTTCATACTCAAGAAGACTCAATGCTGTAGTCACTGCCAAAGGTGCTTCAAAAAAGTACTGAGTAGAGGGTCTGAATACTTAGGTAAATTTGATATTTCCATTATTTTTTAATGTGCAAACATTTCTAAAAAACTGTTTTTGCTTTGTCATTGTGTGGTATTGTGTGTAGATTGATGAGGGGGAAAAAACAATTTAATCAATTTTAGAATAAGGTGTTAACGTAACAAAATGTGGAAAAAGTGAAAGGGTCTGAATACTTTCAGATAGGTCAGAGATCCAATCCCACCCAAAATACAGCTGTCAGCCTTTCACAAAGCCTTTTGAAGAGGTATTGCTGATCTAGGATCTGGTTCTCGCCTATATTTTGCATTATGATCTGAAAGGCACAACTGATCTTAGATCAGCACTTCTACTCTGAGACCATTTGTGAATACAAGGATCCTCTCTATGCAGTGTGAGCATCACCCTCATTTTAGAGGTCCCCCAACTCTCATTTTAGAGGTGCCCTATCATTATCATCATCATCACCAATCTGTCTTAACGTTCCCCATTAGATCCGTTTCAGGAAATAGACTTGCGTAACTAAGGTTATCATTTGGGAGGTTGTTCCTCTGAGCAAAAAAGAAAGAGCAGATGATGACAGTACTGAATCCGGGGAAAAGATCAAGGATAAAGGGCAGATCATAGCAAAGGCTAGCTCTTATCTCCATCGACTCTACTGGACTGATAGAGGGAGGAAAAGGGTGAGGGGGTAGAAGAGGGAGAGAAGCGTGGGAGCGAAGGTGGGAGAAACAGGAAACACATATTTTTTTTTTGGGGGGGGGGGTAGATCAGCTTTAATATTGCAGATACATTGTAGATTCCATCAATGTAATTGTCTGCATCATTTCCAATCCCCCATATATTTTTGTGTAAATATATACAGTATCAGTCAAAAGTTTGGACACGTGTACTCAATTAAGGGTTTTCTTTATGTTTTACTATTTTCTACATTGTATAATTAAAGTGAAGACATAAACTATGAAATAACACATATGGAATCATGTAGTAACCGAAAAAGTATTAAAACCTGTTAGGCGGGCTGTCCCGATGTCGGTAGACTTATGACAACATCCAGCTCTATTGCAGGGCGCGAAATTCAAAATCTATTTTTTTTTAATATTTAACTTTCACACATTAACAAGTCCAATACAGCATTTGAAAGATAAACATCTTGTCAATCCAGCCAACATGTCCGATTTTTTAAATGTTTTACAGAGAAAACACCACATATATTTATGTTAGCTCACCACCAAATAAAAAAGTGGACAGACATGTAGGAGCAGCACAAGTATGATTCAAGTAGCATGCACAAGCCAACCTAACTAACCTAGAACCAACCTAAACAACCTAGAAAAAAACTACCTCAGATGACAGTCCTATAACATGTTACACAATAAATCTATGTTTTGTTCATAAAATGTGCATATTTTAGCTATAAATCAGTTTTACATTACTGCTCCCATCATAGCTACATCATAGCTACAGTCTGAAATCGCACGGGAGAAGCCAGAGAAAATACAGACACCAACGTCAACTACTAATTACACCTCATAAAACATTTCAGAAAAACATATGGTGGATAGCTAATGAAAGACAAAGATCGTGTGAATAGAGCCAATATTTCCGATTTTTGAAGTGTTTTACAGCGAAAACACAATATATCGTTATATTAGCTTACAACATTAGCTAGCATACGGCAGCATTGATTCTAGTCAAACGCTAGCATAGCACAGTTCGACAGATATATGAAAAAGCATCCCAAATTGGGTCCTTATCTTTGATGATATTCCATCAGAATGTTGTAAAGGGGTCCATTGTCCAGTACAGTCTTTAGTTGGGTTCCAGAACGAAATATTTCCATCTTGTATTAGCAAGCACAATGGCCGTGCGGCGCTAATCTCTCTTTCTTCAAAAAATTATTGCGTCACATCACGTCTAAAGTCCAGAATAAATTTCAATAATATAATTAAAGTATATTGAAAAAACATACTTTAGGATGATTTTGTGACATGTATCAAATAACATCGTAGCCAGAGATCATATTCACCTTTACCGAGCGTCTTCCATGAGCCGAGTCCATTTTCTAAATCGTGCCCAGAAATTTTTTGGAAGTGCGCAGGTCTCATTACAAGATGTTGTGTTCAGCCCCTGGAAGAGATATTCAACTGCTTTCTTCTCTCACTTCCGCATTACACCCAGATGAAGGCGTATGACGTGTTTCTACGGTCCTAAGTGACATGACCTTTTATAGACAAGGTCTTAAAGAGAGACATCGCATTTGGAAATCTCAATTCCGGATAGGAAATGGGCTGTAAAAATAGTTCTGTTCCACTTAGAGAAATAATTCAAACGTATTTAGAAACGAGAGACTGTTTTCTATCCAATAGTAGTAAATATATGCATATTGTAAGATCAAAAATGTCTTAAGAGGCCGTTTGAAAATGTGCACATATTTTCCAGTTTTTTCAATATTCACCCTGCAGCCATTTAAACTAATCAAAATTTAATTGATATGTTTTATTCTTCAAAGTTGCCACCCTTTGCCTTGATAACTTTGCATGCTCTTGGCATTCTCTCAACCAGCTTCATGAGGAATGCTTTTCCAACAGTCTTGAAGGAGTTCCCACATATGCTGAGCACTTGTTGGCTGCTTTTCCTTCGATCTGCGGTCCAACTAATCCCAAACCATCTCAACTTGGTTGAGGTAGGGTGATTGTGGAGGCCAGGTCATCTGATGCAGCACTCCATCACTCTCCTTCTTGTTCAAATAGTCCTTACACAGTCTGGAGGTGTGTTTTGTGTCATTGTCCTGTTGAAAAACAATTGATAGTCCCACCAAGCGCAAACCAGATGGGATGGTGTATCGCTGCAGAATGTTGTGCTGGTCAAGTGTGCCTTAAATTTAAAAAAAATCACTGACAGTGTCACCAGCAAAGCACCGTCACACCTTCACCTCCATGCTTCACGGTGGGAACCACACATGCGCAGATCATCCGTTCACCTACTCTGCGTCTCATAAAGACAAGGCGGTTGGAACCAAAAATCTCAAATTTAGACTCATTAGACCGAAGGACAGATTTACACTGGTCTAATGTCCATTGCTCCTGATATTTTGCCCAAGCAAGTCTTGTTTTCTTATTGCTGTCCTTTAGTAGTGGTTTCTTTGCAGCAATTTGACCATGAAAGCCTAATTCTGTCTCCTCTGAACAGTTGATGTTGAGATGTGTCTGTTACTTGAACTCTGTGAAGCATTTATTTGTCTGCAATCTGAGGTACAGTTAATTGCTGTTTTCTGAGGCTGGAAACTCGAATGAACTTATCCTTTGCAGCAGAGGTAACTCTGGGTTACCTCTGATGGTTTTTGCGCTTGATGGTTTTTGCGACTGCACTTGAAGAAACTTTCAAAGTTCTTGAAATGATGGACTGTCGTTTCTCTTTGCTTATTTGAGCTGTTCTTGCCATAATATGGACTTTGTCTTTTACTAAATAGGGATATCTTCTGTCTACCATCCCTACCTTGTCACAACACAACTGATTGGCTCAAACACATTAAGAAGGAAAGCAATTCCACAAATTAACAAGGCACACTTGTGAATTGAAATGCATTCCAGGTGACTACCTCATGAAGCTGGTTGAGAGAATGCCAAGAGTGTGCAAAGCTGTCATCAAGGCGAAGGGTGGCTACTTTGAAGAATCTCAAATATAAAATATATTTTGACTTGTTTAATACTTTTTTGGTTACTACATGATTCCATATGTGTTATTTAATAATTTTGATGTCTTCATTATTATTCTACAATGTAGAAAATAGTAAACAAAGAAAAACCCTTGAATGAGTAGATGTGTCCAAACTTTTGACTGGTACTGTACATATCTTTTAAAAATATATTTTCCTTAATTTTTTTCCACTAACCTTACCAACCCTCCCTTAATTGGAGTAAACTAATGAACAACAACACTTAGACTTCTACTTCCAGCTTATACATACATATACATTTTATGGACACAAGCTATTTTACAATAGTTATATTTTGTTTGTTTTTAGTCCTCTCCTTCCTCTACCCTCAACCTCTCCCATCTATTTCTGATGTCCATTCGGTTTGCCATATATTTTTAACTGTGCTGTTTCCCAAAAGTTCTGAACCTATATACATTTTATGGACAGGGTATGTTTTACATTAGTTATCTTGTTGATATTAGTGCCACCCTTCAGCTCCATTCAACCTCTCCCATCTATCTCTTAACACCATCCCCTTTTGATTTCTCTTTGCCATATATTTTTCAACTGTGCTGTGATGTTTCACAGAAGTTTTGAACCTTTCTATTCTCATAGTTTTTACAGATTGTAAATTAAAGATTAACAAAAATCGATTGACTATGACTTTTCAAATCAACCAGTAGTGCTATTTGCAGAGTTAGCTCTAGGTAAATGTTGCAATTCTTCAGCCATTCCTGGACCTGTGACAAAAACAAGCTACATATGGACAGTAGCAAAATAATCTAATGACTCTGTCTCTTCACAGCAAAATTTGAAGAGCTGGGAAGATTGTATCCCCCATATTTATAATATTCTAATGGTTGAAATAATTTTGTATAATAATTCAAATTGAAAAAAGTTTTGAAACTGGCGTTGTTTTGCGTGTCAGTTCATAAACCATGTGCCATGGAATCGGTACATCGAAAATGTCTTCCCAACTATTTTGCAATCTATATGGCACAGCTGTCCATTTTTTGGTCCCAACCTCTTAAGGATCTGACCCTTTTTTTAAATTTTCGCCTAAAATGACATACCCAAATCGAACTGCTTGGAGCTCAGGATCTAAAGCAAGGATATGCATATTCTTGACACCATTTGAAAGGAAACACTATGATGTTTGTGGAAATGTGAAATGAATGTAGGAGAATATAACACATTAGATCTGGTAAAAGATAATACAATGTAACGCTTTTACAACATACAGAAGTGCGCTGGTTATCAAGGGGAAAAGTATTTACATGTTTTTTTAATTGAAAGACAGGCTTAAAGTTTTCTTTACTGACCATAATTTTCACACTGACCACTTGCATGATGATGCGTTTCTCACACAACTGGCCTATCTGGGTGATGTTTTTTCTCGCCTGAATGATCTGAATCTAGGATTACAGGGACTCTCCGCAACTATATTCAATGTGCGGGACAAAATTGAGGCTATGATTAAGAAGTTGGAGCTCTTCTCTGTCTGCATTAACAAGGACAACACACAGGTCTTTCCATCACTGTATGATTTTTTTGTGTGCAAATTAACTCAAGCTTACGGACAATGTCAAATGTGATATAGCGAAGCACCTGAGTGAGTTGGGTGCGCAATTACGCAGGTACTTTCCCAAAACGGATGACACAAACAACTGGATTCGCTATCTGTTTCATGCCCTGCCTCTAGTCCACTTACGATATCTGAACAAGAGAGCCTCATCGAAATTGCAACATGCGGTTCTGTGAAAATTGAATATAATCAGAAGCCACTGCCAGATTTCTGGATTGGGCTGCGCTCAGAGTATCATGTGAGAGTGGATTCTCAGCCCTCACTAGCATGAAAACTAAATACAGGCACAGCCAGTGTGTGGAAATTATTTAAGACTTGAGACTCTCTCCAATATCAAATTTATTTATAATCAAAAATCAAATGTATTTCAAATCAAACTTCAAATGTATTTATAAAGCCCTTCTTACATCTGTTGATATCTCAAAGTGCTGTACAAAAACCCAGGCTAAAACCCCAAACAGCAAGCAATGCAGGTGTAGAAGCAATACAACCCAACATTGCAGAGTTATGTGCATCCTTTCAAGCACACCCTTCTCATTAACCTGTGGTGAGTTATTCACAATTTTCGATTAACAAATAAGGTTTCACATGTAAGATGGATAAATAAAGAGCAAAATTATTGATTATTATTATATTATTATTTTTGCCCTGGTCCTATGAGAGCTCTTTGTCACTTACCACGAGCTGGTTTGTGACAAAAACTCACACTCATTCTTATTTTGAATAAATGTATCATATAGTGTGTGTGTGGCAGGCTTACAATGATGGCAAAGAACAACATTTAAGAGTGCGCTGACCCTGGTGCTAGAGGGGGTACGCAGCTGGAGGTTGAATGTTTGAAGGGGTACGGGACTATAAAAAGTTTGGGAACCACTGTCGTAGAGGAAACTGGTGTACTTTTCTATTTATTACAATTTTCTTTAACCAATGTTGGTCTTTAATGCAGGGCCGACAGACAAGTTCCTTACTTTTTCCCCCTTCCACTTGTCTCTTCCATTTTTGCGGTAATGCTGCAATTAGTTGTTGTAATTTTGTGTATCGCAGACATTTCCATCATTTTCAAATAACCTAAAGTGAGAGGTTGTCATCTGAATAAAGTGAAAAGGCCATTTCTGAACATGTGGTGAGACTGAAGTAACAGGAAACCCATTCTAGCCCAGTCTACTTCCAGTGTACTCAAACATTTTTCCACAATCAAAAAGACTACATGTGCAACATTTAGTTGTTCAGATAGTATTCCACCGAAGAAGGTATTAGGCTAAAGAGGGGCTGGGGTAGAGGGTTTTGGGTTTGTGGTTAAAAAGTGTTTGGTTTCCGAGGGTATGAAAGGATAATATCTAGGATCTCTGGATCCATCTACCCATGCCTGAGAAATAAGCTACTGAATCAAGATTTGATTCTGCCTGACAGGACTATCAAGTGTACCTAGACAGAATTCACTGGGCAAAAACTGTTTGAATCAACGGTGTTTCCACGTCATTTCAACCCCCCAAAAATCTGTGATGACGTTGAATCAACACGGAAAACTGTTTGGATATGCAAAAAGTAATCAACGTAAGGGTATTTCGTCTCAACTTTGAACCTAAATCCAATGACATGGTGACATTTTTTTGTTGATTTCACGTTTCAGATTAGTTGACAACTTAACCGAATGTAAATCAAAATTAGTCGTTGAACTGACGTCTGTGTCCAGTGGAAAGCGTGTCTTTTTGGGAGTTAGCAGGTTTTTCTGACTTTGCAAGATGGTAATCGTAGACATACAGTGAATATTAGGCATTATGGATCCTTGTAGTTTCCTAAGAATGAGAATGTAAAATGTTAAATGGGAAAAAGTGGGACTGAGAATTAACTGAGCTAACGGTCTGAACCAAAACTGTGTGTGGGGGGGGACAGAGACAGAAAGAGAGAAAGATAGAGCGAGAGAGACAATGCGTCTACCCTTTCAAGGCAGCCACACAAACAGCCGAGCACAGGGGAATTGCAAAGCTTTAGATGTCAATGAATGATGACATTAACAGAGATCAGACAGCCTCCGAGTCAAGGGGCCCCCAAATGTCTGGCGAGCATAAGAGGAATATTTACACGGCAGGATTAACTTTCCTATAAACCATTCACTATGCAGTCGCTCACTCTTTTGACGACTGAGTTTTTGGGAACCGTTCTCTTTCAGATATACTCTCGAGCTCCCCTGTGATTTCTCAAAGTGTTGAGTTGCTAAGTGCCCTTTAAGTCAATGATATACAACTAAAAAGAATATGAAAACATACAGCACATGGAAACCATACCATAGCTAGAGTAACAATATCAGAGTAATGACACATGAATGAGTCAACTTGAATCTACTGGCCAAACATATAGAAACACAGTTATGTTATCTACCTCGATTCAAATAATATTTGTTTTCTTTCAAGTACTTTGAGTTACTTTGAGTACTTTGATTGAGCTTGCCTGGAGTGCTATATGGGTAGGGCTTGCACCTTTGAATCTATTCCATTGGTTCCATGGTGCCAGGCAAGCCAAATCCAGTACTCAAGTAAAAATACTACTAAGTAATTTTGTTTGGTATCTGTACTTTACTTTACTATTTAGATTTTTGTAAAACTTTCAGTTTTACATAAAATTATGTACTTTTTACTCCATACATTTTCTCTGACACCCAAAAGTAAATTTTCAATGGCTAGCAGGACAGGAAAATGGTCAAATCCATGCACTTATCAAGAGAACATCCCTGGTCATCCCTTTTGCCTCTGATCTGGTGGACTAACTAAACACATATGCATTGTTTATAAATCATGACTGAGTGTAGGAGTGTGCTCCTGGCTACCGTAAAAATAAAAAAAAACTAGAAAATGTGGCCATCTGGTTTTCTTAATATAGGGAATTTTAAATGATTTATACTTAAAATGTAACTTTCAATTCATAAGTATATTTTAGCAATTACATTTACTTTTGATACTTGAGTATATTTAAAACCAAATACTTTTAGACTTTTACTCAAGCAGTATTTTATTGGGTGACTTTGTCACGTCCTGACCATAGTTCTTATGTGTTTTGCTTGTTTAGTGTTGGTCAGGACGTGAGCTGGGTGGGAATTCTATGTTGTGTGTCTAGTTTGTCTGTTTCTGTGTCCAGCCTAATGGTGGTTGTTTCCTGTGTCAGTGTTTGTGCCACACGGGACTGTACGGTATGTTCTTTTGTTATTTTGTATAGTGTATTGTTTTCATGTTCATTAAATCATGGAAAATTACCACGCTGCACATTGGTCCTCTGATCCTTCTTGCCTCTCCTCGTCTGAGGAGGAGGATGACTTAGACTGCCGTTACAGACTTTCACTTTTACTTGAGTCATTTTCTATTAAGTTATCTTTATTTTTCTCAAGTATGACAATTGGGTACTTTTTCCACCATTGTCCAAGTGCAACTAAAGCATTTGAAAGAAAACAACTACTATTTGAACCCAGGTCTGGTACATAGGAATGGTTAACCCCTTCAACTGATGTCATCTCAGCGTGTTACTGCAGTTGTTGCCCTGCCTAAAAAAAAGAACATCTAAGGGAAACACTGCCTTAACATTGCTTATTCACCAAAACCATTCTACAGCTAATGCTCGTTACATATTATTGCCAGACACCCTCTTTACCAAAACAATGGTCTTCTATCTTAGGCTTATTGACTTACACTGTGGATGTCGCCGAGACACAAGCAACAGTGGCATGCTGAAAAACGGCAAACTCTGGATATCGCTTGTATGGCAAAACAATCTAATATGTGGCATGCATGAAATTGAGCAGGACATTTTCTGGCAAGTGTGTCACTCTATTTGTCTCTCTACGACCGCAACTGCTCCACCTATCCCAACTTGACTTATATGACCCCAAACAAGACAGACGCAATTGCAACACGCAATTGGCTCATTCATCCCCCTCTCCCCTGTAACTATTCCCCAGGTCGTTGCTGCAAATGAGAATGTGTTCTCAGTCAACTTACCTGGTAAAATAACGGTTAAATAAATAAATAAATAAAATATGATAACATTTGGGGAATCAAAACAGCAACAATAGTTAGCTATTCAATTATTTTGTTTATTTCAGCATAAAGACTAACATTGTCCAGTCCTGAAAAGTGTCACGTCTACTCCCGCTCATCCCCTCCTGTGTTCGACGTTGCCGGGATACTAACCACCGGTCCTGGGATCCATCATTACGCATACCTGGCATCAATCATTACGCGCACCTGCACGTCATCATGAGGCACACCTGGACTCTATTACCTCACTTATTACCTCCCCTATATCTGTCACTCCCTTAGGTTCTTTCCCCAGTCAGTATTGTTCCTTTGTTTATGTGTAGACACTACTGTTATGTTGTCTCGGTCCATGTTTTGCTAAACATTTCAAGTGCTTCTCGATTCTCAGCATCTCCGTTACAATGGAAGCAGCAGGAAAACAGAATATCTCCCAGACGGTCGACAAGCAGGGATACCTTCTATGTCAACACCATGACCAGCTGGCACAACTGGGGACGGTTATGGAAGAAGTTATTCGCAGTGTGCAACGTCTCGTACCCGGGAGGCATTGTCGTCAACTAGCGGAGGATACTCTACAACCAGTCGAGCCAACACAACAGCCCATTCAGCAACCCGCTCAGGTCAGCGATACCCGTTCGTCCCTCCCGAATAAATATGACGGCACCCCATGTAAATGCTGTGGCTTCCTACTTCAGTGCTCCCTCTACTTTACGCACCAGATGGAAGCCCCCACCACCGAGCGGTCCAAGGTTGCCCTGGTTATTTCTCTGCTGACTGGGCGGGTGTTGGAATGGGAGAGAGGAGGAACTAGATTCATATGATGGGTGAGCTAGATTCATATGAGCTAGATTCATCCCCTGGAGGGCAGAGGGGGGGTTGAGTGCCTACTCCAATTACGCCAGGGGACCAGACGACTGCCGAGTATGCGCTCACCTTCCGGACAGTAGCAGCATCCAGGTGATGGAACGAACCAGAGCTTTCTATGCTATTCATAAGCGGTCTGCACAAGGAAGTCCAGTTGGAACTGGCCTGTCATGACAACAACCTCTCCTTGGACGCACTCATTGCAATGGCCATCCATCTGGATAACCTACTTCGGAAGCACCGGTACTCTCATCGCTTCTCTCCCTCCCTCAGTTAACACTCCGGATCAGAACCTGAACACACGCCTCCCAGCGGAGCAACGGAGACAGCCGGGGCTCTGTCTGTATTGTGGTCAAGGAGGGCTCCAACGGTGTCAGGCATTTCTTAATCCGGGATCAACAAGAGCAGAGGGACGGTCATGCAATTTTCCACCTCCCGGGGAAGGAGTAAGTATTCCATCTTTATCACTTTCTCTTTTTGGTGTCCATCACACTAGTTGACTGTACCTCATGTATTGTGTCTACAGCATTAGTGGATTCTGGTGCCGTGGCGAACTTTATTGACCAGACCCTCTTAACATCATCATACCCGCTCTCCGCTCCTTTCCTGGTTCAAGCCCTCGATAATCGGCCACTATGATCCGGAACCATCACACATCACCCAACCACTCACCCTCACCATGGAGTCCATTCATCAGGAGAACATCCCCTTCATCGCCAGTGCACCAGTTCACAAGATCGGCCTCCCTTGGCTTCAACGCCATAACCCCACCATCTCATGGTCGAGGATGAGAATCAGACTGGTCATGCGAATGCCGGAGGACCTGCTTCCCCCATCCGCTGTGGTTCCACGTCGATTGAGAGTCCTGTGGTTGCCCTTCAGACCAACATCCCGGAGGTATACCAGGACCTGCTGGAGGTATTCTCCAAGACCCGTGAACTGTGCCATCGACCTGCTTGCAGGGTCTGTAAATCTGCGCAGACGCATCTACCCTCTGTCGGTGGCTGAGACCCTGTCCATGGAGCATTATATCCAAGAGGCGCTCCAACAAGGTTTCATCCGCACGTCCACATCTGCTGCGTCGACTGGTTTCTTCTTCGTAGCCAAGAAGAATGGAGGGTTACATCCATGTGTTGATAACAGAGGACTCAATGAAATCGCCATGAAGTACCATTACCCTCTCCCGTTGGTGCCTGCAGCCATTGAACAGCTCCGCGGTGCCCAGTTCTTTACCAAACTGGATCTACAAAGTGCATACAATCTCATCCGCATCGAGGAGGGGGTCTACTAGGCTATCCTGGAGGATCACATCACTCACGTTCGCGCAGTCCTGGAATGCCTCCTGGCTAACCACCTGTTCGTCAAGACTGAGAAGTGCCAATTTTAGGCTACCAAATCAGCCCGCAGGGAGTGAGGAAGGACGACAAGAAGGTAGATGCGGTCAGGTCATGGCCAGTCCCAACCACCATAAAGGGGTTACAACGGTTTTTGGGGTTTGCCAACTTCTAATGCAGTTTCATCAGGAATTTCAGCTCCGTTGCCTCACCTCTCTCCTCAAGGGTGGCCCCCGTAGGTTGGTGTGGAGCCCAGCAGCCAACGAGGCCATCGCCCCATTGCTCAAACACCCAGATCCAATGATATAATTTTTGGTGGAGGTGGATGCTTCAGAGGTGGGCGTGGGGGCAGTACTGTCTCAACGACAGGGTAATCGACAGAAATTGTATCCGTGTGCATATTACTCTAACTGTCCCCCACAGAGAGGAATTATAACGTCAGTGATCGAGAGCTCCTGGCGGTGAAGTTGGCATTAGTGGATTGGAGAGACTGGCTGGAGGGAGCCAAGGAACCAGTCATCTTCACTGACCATCAGAACCTGGAGTACATACTGACAGCGACGAGGCTGTTCTGGGTTTTCAGCCGGCCCTGGCTCCGTGGACCCCGGTTGCTGAGTGGTTCAGGCGTGCAGAAGTGTGGAGCGACGCTCACTTGAGACCCAGTGCGCCGTCTACCGTCAAAAGGGACAGGCAGACCACCACCGCAGTGCGACCCCCCCCCCCCTCCCCCCCAACAAGGTGACATATAGGTTACAGCTTCACAGTGACTACTGTGTCTCACCTTTTTCATGTCTCCCTTCTCAGGCCGGTGGTTCCTGGTCCCCTAGCTGATGCTGTCCCCCACAACACCCATCCGCCCCCCCCCCCAGACATCGATGGGGTCCAGCCTATGCCGTCAGATCTCTACTGGACTCCCGACGTCGTGGGGTTCGGCTCCAGTACCTGGTGGACTGGGAGGGGTATGAACCCAGAGGAGCGGCGTTGGGTTCCGGTGGAGGACATTCTGGATCCCAACATCATCCTTGATTTCCACCTTCGCCTCCCGGACCGGGATTCATCATTACGCACGCCTGGCATCAGTCATTACCCGCACCTGCACGTCATCATGAGACACACCTGGACTCCATTACCTCCCCTAAATCTGGCACTCCCTTAGATTCTTTCCCCAGTCAGTATTGTTCCTGTGTTTATGTGTAGATGCTACTGTTGTCTCGTTCCATGTTTTATTAAACGTTTCACCTGTACCTGCTTCTCAACTCTCAGCGTCTCCGTTACAACCAGATAAAAAAATGCACCACGGGGGAGAAAAAGAGCCAACTCCTACAAGGCAACTGAATCAACATTTTCGTAATGGCTCCACAACACACATTCTGCCCCCCCCCCCCCAAATGCTTAACTAAGCAAACAGAGGGAGACTTAAGCAATTTCCTTCCTGCTGGTGTCAGACAACGTGTACATTTAAGTCAATGCCATAAAACCAGTCCTGCCTCAGAGGATGGTAGAAGGGGCGCTGTGACAGCCGGAGTTGATATAGGCCTCTATTTGTTTAAACATCACTCAGCTCAGCCCCTATGAAAATATTGGCTCAGCCCATATGGTGACCCTCAGATTTGACTAAATGGGTTGTCCTTGACAATTAGTGAAATGAGCATTTGCAACAAGTGACCTAACCCCTGACTTACATGATAGGCCTAATGATAATGTCACAGCTAAATCTCTAGTGGGCCCCATTGTAAACTAGGCCTACATGACTAACTTGATGCCCTTTTCTCTGGATTAGTCCAACCATAGTGTGACGCTGTAGCTGTTCAAAACCTAGGTCTAGGGTACGTCATCTCTCACTATTTGACCCAGCTACCTCCATATAACCTCGTCCCCAGGCTCAATTGCTACCATGAGATTAACCTACAGTACATGTACAAGGGCTGTGCTTACTTCCTGAGTGATAAGATGATACTTCAGTTCAGTCCAAACCATTGGAGTTCCTCTCTGCTGATGGTCTCCTAATGGTCATTTCAAAGAAAAAGGAGTTGAAGTACACTATAATAGATGCCTTACAGCCCATGCCCTCTTATCTTCAGCCGCCATGACGCTGTTGAGGACAATAGTTGTTCTTGAAAGGATCGGCATGGGGTAGCCGTGGCACAGCAGCGATGCGCACTTGTCAAAGTGATTGCGACAATAACAGGCCTACAATGCACTGCGTCATTTGTGTACATGTGATGTACTGTATGAAGTGCGAGCACATTACACAAGTTCAGTTGTTGATTCGATCCGTGAAGGTTGTGGTACCACTACATTCCTATAACATTAGTTGGACAAAAACAATGCAACTCCTGAGTACCTAATTTGATGGGCTAAGACAAAAACCCATTTCAGTTGGTAGAACAGGCCTAATTGTGTTACTTAATTTCAGCTGTGAATGCTAAGATTGATCTTTTAGTGAAAGGTGAAAAGTGGTGTTACCTGCTGTGGGCATTGGCTAAGTAGGCCTGGCTACATGTTTGCATCTTATTTAATCTCACTCACCAATTAGTAAAACAGCAGGGAGGGGGTCCTTCTTGTATTTGTCAAAGTCAATGACATCCCTATTCACCCAAGGATTTGAATTTCCCCTTAATAGATATGATCCAACTCCCACAAAATGCTGAATATGTATGTGTGTAATATATCACAAAATAATAGCTGGATAATGACAAATGCTCAATCCGGTACAAGCCTAGTTACTGATCAGAAGCTTTGCTGAAGAAAGTGAACATCTGGCAAATAGCCTTCTTAGCTCAGTTATACCAATTTCAGACAGAAAATGTGATGTATTACCTGTAATGTATGGCAATGTTTATATGACCCTGATTCAAACAGCCCCTTATTTACAGAGTGATGCAGCGGTCTAAGGCACTGCATCTCAGTGCTAGAGGCGTCACTACAGACCCTAGTTCGATTCCAGGCTGTATCACAACTGGCCTTGATTGGGAGTCCCATAGGGCAGTGCAAAATTGGCCCAGAGTCGTCCGGGTTTGGCCGGTGTAGGCCGTCATTGTAAATAAGAATTTGTTCTTATCTGCCTTGCCTAGTTAAATAAAGGTAAAATACAAATAAAATACCACTTTATTGCAAGTATACCCCTTTTATACATATCAGTGGGTAACTGGCAAATATATATATATATTTTTTGAAACCATGGGGTCTGTTTGCATTTTAAATTAAGCAGGTGTTAAACAATGGAAGTGTTATTGAATTTACCCGATACCTGTATTTTGATTACAGGGTCTGTGAAAATGCAGGAATCCTGATTAGGTCTTTGGTGGATTTTAATTTGCCATGTGTTTTACCCCTTACCCCTTTCAGATATACCAAAAAAACAGGCAAAAAGAAGCAGGCATGGTAAATTTTGGGGATTTTGGTCTGTGTATGAAAGGGATATTACAAGCAAAAACAAGGTCCTTCAACATCTTTTTGCCTAGGGACCCCTTCCCAGGCAAACTGGTGACCCAGAAACTACCATTAGCAGAAGAAAAAAAAGTATCATCAGGTGAATGATAATGGTGAGGAAAAGTAAACAACATTTTAAAATGAATCGTTTTGGTCGATAGTTTGACATTATTTTGACCTCTCTACATCATAACATAGCCTATTAGCTAGAAAGGAAACTCCAAACACATTTTCGCTAAAAGCAGCTGTTACGCCTCGATCACACTTACAGCGTCATTGCAATGTGTGACATCAGGGTCAACATTTCTAAATGGTTTGATATACATTTAAATATGATTTTCTTTCAGTTTCACATGTGTAGTTACAGGAATAAGAGTATAGATAGACACACTGAGACCATAACTCCTAGCAAAACAAGACATCTACACGTCATTCAAATTGTCACATGAAACATGGACACTGCATCTTTCTTTGTCATGCCTAGTAGCCAGGTCTGTTTGTGCTTTAGTCAACTTGTCAATCATGTATAGCCGTGTTAAACATTTCAGAAGAATATAAAAGATAAACAACAGGATTTCTATATTTTTTTTAAATAGTTGATATAAGAATGTAATACAATAATATAATACATCTGGGTTCTGCCAACAAAATCATTGACAATAATAACCAATAATGAAGTCATTATAATCAGTAAACCATTGAAAGCACACACACTTGTTTCAATCCAAACAGTTAGATGTGCAACTGCTAACTTCAGTTTGGGCATATCTCTAGTCTAGCAATAGATACTGTTGTTTTGGCTGAATAGCATCATTTAATAAGATGACCAATGGTTAGATAGGAATGTAGGATATTTCAGTTAGGCTTGGGCGGTATATGTTATATACCGTATACCGGGGTATTTTTCAATACCGTCAATACCGTCGAAACTATATCTTTGAAGTTTACCTTTACATTTTAATATTTGTAGCTATTTTTTAAGTAAATACCTGCTGTCAAATTATGCAATGCGTTAGGAGATAAAGCAGATCGCGTTCTTATTTCACCTGTCACATTATTTAACATGATGAAGCTTATGTAGTTACCCAGAACAGTTGAGCCAGTCATGTGTTTGTTTGTAAATAGCACAATGGGAGAAAACGGTCCAGCTGTGTCCAGCTGATATATTGAAAGTCTGCAGTGTTTTTTTTGCTTCAATAGAGTGATCAGGGATGTGCAACTATAGTTTTTCTTCACAGAAAATACATTAGCTTAATTTTCATCAGTGCAACACTATTTTTGCTGGCAGCCACACAAGTAGATGAGTTTACAATGAAAAAGCAAGTTATTTCATTGCAAAAACGATGGATGGCCTTTGTATTTCTAATGCTGAGGCCTATCATAGAAAAAGTGTTACCACCTACATTTCCAAATGTTTTGCTTAAAGGAAATCATGCATTTTACAGGAGAAAAATAGGATGGCTACAGAAAAGTAACAGAGAAAAGTAACTACGCATCAGTCAGAGCATTGTCTGCTGAGGGAATGCCCGTTTGTGAATTCTCATCGGAGTTTAGAAGTGCAACTGAAGCACGAAATGAGTCTGATGCCGAGCAGAAATTACAATAAGAAGCATTTTAGATCTGCGTTTACCTTTATGAGTCTGATTTATCTTTATGAGCTGGATTGCCTGTCTGCCCTGCCTGTCTTGTTAGCATATTTAGCTAGCAGCCTCCATGGAGACTCGCTATTACTTTTACTAATTTGTAAGCATTCTGGATTATAGATGCCAAATGGGCTTTTTTTGGCGCCACCCTGTGTACTAAACCGGTAATACTGTAAATCCCGGTGTAGAGAAGGACGGTATGATGATATGATACTGCCCAACCCTAATATCAGTCAGCTAACTGTTTACAGTAACAGCAGTTCATTTAATAAGTCTAATACACACTAAATATAATGCAGAAATTGAGAAATCTTACCTTATCTTGATACTGTGGCACAGTATGAGCAACTATTAATCAATGAGTTAATAGATTATAGATTCATAGAATGAAGTTTGAAGAGTGAACTACTTTGAAAGGAGAAGAAGTGTTGGATGTGTACTTGACCAGGCGTTCCACATTTAACCCCACCTACATTTGAACATCGAAATATCGAGTCGTTTTTGGGGTTTTACTTTATTCAAAACGAATAATGAGGACGTTTTCACGTTTTAACTTGGAAAACAAAAGGTACACGGACCGTACGTAATCTTATTTCAGGAACATTAATTTAATGTTATCTATAAAGTAGACTAACTACTGTATCTTGACCACCTTAACAACATATACACCAACATGTTCTGTTAATCCTCGAGGTCAACATGAATTCCCACACTTTGGCTGTTGTTAAATCGTGTGCAGTATCACACAAGGTCTTCATCACTTGACTGTCATTCAGAAAACCCTTTCCTGAATCAGCTGTTGCGGATAATGTCTCCATGTAACTAAACAGCTAGACATCAAACAACTATTATGTGTAATTATTGAATAATCCTGTTAACGACAGTATCGATTTTTTGTTTCATTAATCATATTAAAGTTACTCTTTCTGTTTGAAGTACTGGATTTTGCAATCACATACATTATTTTTGATGTGTGCCCATGAAAACGGGTTTCACGGGTTACAGTACACTTCCCGAGATCGCCACACACAAAAAAGAGTCCGACAGCAATATCCAGGAATTTCACCAGATCAAGGTCAATGTGTGATTAAATCCTTAAATACTTAGTATATGATATAACAACAAACAACATTGTCATAAATGTAAGGAAAGAAAGGTAGTGTTTTATGTAAAACGATTTTTTTCCAAGGCATGAGAAAGGGTTTAAACATAGGTTTTGATTCACCTCATGAATTATATTGAATGTATCTATGTTTCCCCTTTAAAATTAGTATTATGAATGACTTTGTAACAGCTCGAAACATTTGTCCACTACAAGAAATGCACACTGGAACCGTAGTTCATAAAAACAACCAAGTACATTCATTTTCAATGGAACGTTGCGTTTGCCCTGCAACTTTCTGTGTGGATAAATCGAACATATGCATCAAATTATATAAGTAGAAGGCTTGACAGAAGGTGAATGTTGAACTTTTCTTCCACCCATGTCCAGATGATGCTGCGTACCGTTTTGCGCAAAAACACTGTAGGTGTGTTAGGCATTAAGCTGGTTAAAAAAAAGGTTAGCTATGTGTTGCCAAAAGTGTGTTATGTGTTAGCTATATGTTGGTGTCCGAGTCAAGAAAGCTTCCCTGCAGCCAGCGGCACTTGACTGGTAGCCTGTTTGCGGGTGCTTTTACAAAACCTGTCAGATACTCCAGTAAGTGTAATTTGTGTAATAAAGTTGACATCATTTGAAAGAAGATATTATCCTTTTTTATACTGCAGGTATGTAATTCACAATCCGTTTATACTGTTTGTTGCTAGCTGTATTCATACAAACTTTGATATAAAACATATATATTTCCCCCTTTTATATATATATTTTAGGGGACCCCTGATTGAATACCCATGATCTAAAACTTTAGATAATATCACACCATGAGGGGAAATTGGTAATTATTCCCCACAAAAGCGGTGTGGTATTGTAGGGAAGAAGGGGGCAGGAGCTGTGGTGGTGGGCTTGTCAAAAACGTGTTCCCTTTGCCTCTATATAGCCTACAAACCGTTATTCAAATCGTATGTGTAGGCTTGTTGAGCAGCTACATAACATGGTAATGTAGTTTAGTCCTAAACTGTGATATTAGACTGTGAATAACAACAATATCAAAATAGCCTTTATGTAATCATTAAAATCATAACTTTTTAAGTGAATGAAATGGTGTATTCTTGTGCCAAACAGTTGCCTAGAACAATATAAAGAAAGCAAAGCTAACCGACGGGTAAAATGAATAAGCACTCACCTAGACAAATTATTGTAGAAAACATCCACCGAATAACCGAAAAAACTGTCCTTAGGTCCAGTGTAGACGACGCGGTTTTCCGTTTCCAAGTTAAACGTTGCGCACTGCTGGATAAAAACCAATGTAAGTACAACGAACAGGGCGCAATAACCTGGATTTCGCGGGGTTGAGTTGACTGAAATTGTTGCAAATTGCCGTCCAGTGCCCATTTCTTTTGTGCGTCTTTTCTTTCATCGAATCGCTAAATACTGTTAAATATGTTGCGAGGTGTGGAACTCATCATTCGCCTGTGTAATATGTTTGGTAATGCATATTCCAGCAGAGACCATTAATTCATTGTGAATTGAATAGGACCCAGTTACACTCTGCTTCTCGCTCTCATAGGCTACTTGATTTAGACTCGGGGAGGGAGATACATTTTGGGGTGGAGCTTTGGATATTAAACATGGGATGTGGGAGCACTCATTACCTGTTTTGGTGTGTGTGTGTGTGTGTGTGTGTGTGTGTGTGTGTGTGTGTGTGTGTGTGTGTGTGTGTGTGTGTGTGTGTGTGTGTGTGTGTGTATTCTATGAGATGTAGGCCTATCAAAGTCGATGAAAAAAAGCCTAGCATAGATTGTTATAATTTTGTGAAGATATAATGCATTTTCAACAGGGCACTTCATTTAAAGACAAGGGGTGGGGAATGGTGGGGCAGCAGAGATAAACACAGAAATATAATTAATAGAACCAGCGTCCCCATTCAAGTCAATGGTGGCATAATGAGTGGACTGGCCGCCATTTCGAGTGTACCCATCCCTAGGGGTGCGTTCGTAAATTCACTCTGGCTATCTAATCTGATTTCAGAACATGTCATCTGAGTGTGCCAGAGTGCATAATAACTGATGAATTTATAAACGCTCAACACCCATTGAATACGGCCGGTGCCAGTAAATGTCGGCAAATAAACGTAGTTATATCGTTGCCAGCATCACAGTTACAGTCACCAACGCTCTGGATAACATGAAAACAGCCTTACCAGCTCTTCTTGAGCGAGTAAAATGGTCACAGTGAGGTTCTCTCATTTTTGTCTGGAAGTAGCTATCTAGCGAACGCTAGCCAGTTAGCTTAGGTGCTTGACTGCCATTGTGAGGTCAGAACGCTCTCAGATCAACCATACTCCTCAGCCAGAGCGTCCAGTGTGCACCCTAAATGCATGAAGTATACCCTTCAATCTATGCTGTGATTTGTTAAATCAACTCAACTGACATGACAAAAAAACACATTCCATTGCATGAGCCACACCAGTTAGCATCATTTGAATGAACATTCTATTACCATGGCAATCCAGCATCAGTTGATAGTACATTCCAAATTACCATGGAAATGATTGCATTACTATACCAGGCAGCCATTACGAGGGTACCCAGGGCCATGAGGTTACAAGTCAAATTGCCAGGGTTAGAGCTTCCAAACCCGTTCTATTCATTCTATTTCTATGGGTGCGTTCATAAATTCACTCTCGAGTTCCAGAGAGCACTCAGAGGGCGCTCTGAGCGTTCATAAATTCAGAGCGTTGTCAGATTGTCTGTTCGTTCACACTGGACGCTCTGGCTAAGGAGAAGGGTTGATCAAAGCGTCTGCAAAAGTTCGATCCTTCTATCCAATTTCAAAATGGCAGTGTACGTAACTGCAAGATGTGATGGATGTGGCTACAGTATATTGATACATTTGAAGTTATAATTCAACATATTGCCAAATGTAATGGATCAAGTGAAGTGGCAAAAATGAAGAACCTGAAATTAAATGAATTTAAAGAAATTAAACAATGTTATTTACTAATTCTATATCAAATAAATATAGTCACATCAGAAAAGGTTTAGGTTTGATATAGGCATATCAAAACAATTATTTACAAGTTCATTATTTGTAGTAAATGAAATGTATTGACTTTAATTATTCAATAAAAACAATTTAACATTGTTTTCTGTTTTTGTTTGTTCAACTGTGAACTATGTAATGTGGGCGTACAGAGAGATATAGGGGGGGGGGGCAGAGAGAGAGCTGCAGTGGAATAATAAATGCTGGCTCCATCGCATACACACATCTTGAGGTGGGGTGCCCAACTCTGGTCCAGGGGCTTGGGGTGGGTTTGGGTTTTAGCCTACAGCTCACGAGACAACAGGACAGGAATGTAGTTCCGCTTCTACGATGCAACAGACATCACCCTCTCTTCATCATTGACATCCTGCTCTTCTTCCTGTTCACAGTGTAGCACGCCCAGGAGCACACCGTCAATGGTATCATCATTGTAGAGGCAAATGTTGTGTGGCACACAACATGTGAGTATGCAGAGTGGGATCAGGTCAATGCGGTTCATATCAAGGTACTTCAGCGCCTAAACCTTCCCTTCTGATGGGCGAAGGACCTCTCCATTGTGCACTTTGTGCTGCAGAGTGAGTTGTTGAAGCTTTTTTGAACTCATGACAGATGGCTGTTGTCTTTTAAGGGAGCCAGCAGCCTTGGTTGTAGAGGGTAATCTGGATCCCCCAGGATGTGGGTGCCGTTGGGCACCATAGAGTGCGGGTTGGCGGTAATCATCTGGTGCATCATGCACTGAGCGGGATATGCATTAAATACACTGGTGAAAAGCATTTTGTCGTGGCAGACGACAAAGTAGCCTTGTTAAAAAGGCTTCTTCAAAGTAGCCTTGTTAAAAAAAAAATTGTGGAATTTATTTCCTTCTTAATGTGTTTGAGCCAATCAGTTGTGTTGTGACAAGGTAGAGGTGGTATACAGAAGATAGCCCTATTTGGTAAAAGACCAAGTCCATATTATGGCAAGAACAGCTCAAATAAGCAAAGAGAATAAGCAAAGAGAAACGATTTATTTAGAATTCAAAACACACTTAACCAGCATGGCTATCACAGCATTCTGCATCGATACACCATCCCATCTGGTTTGCGCTTGGTGGGAATATAATTTGTTTTTCAACAGGACAATGACCCAACACACCTCCAGGCTATGTAAGGGCTATTTGACCAAGAAAGAGAGTGATGGAGTGCTGCGTCAGATGACCTGGCCTCCACAATCACCCAACCTCAACCCAATTGAGATGGCTTGGGATGAGTTGGACCACAGAGGGAAGGAAAAGCAGCCAACAAGTGCTAAGCATATGTGGTAACTCCTTCAAGACTGTTGGAAAAGCATTCCAGGTGAAGCTGGTTGAGAGAATGCCAAGATTGTGCAAAGCTGTCATCAAGGCAAAGGGTGGCTACTTTGAAGAATCTCAAATATAAAATATACTGTATTTTGATTTGTTTAACACTTTTTTGGTTACTACATGATTCTATGTGTTATTTAATAGTTTTGACATCTTCACTATTGTCACGATCGTGTGGCGGATTAACGGACCAAAATGCAGCTTTTGGAAAATAAGCCATCTTCTTTTATTATACCACGAAGATGAACAAGACACAAAAACACTTTAACAAAACAAGAAAACAACAAAACGACCGTGAAGCTACAAACGTTGTGCACATACAAACAGGCTACAAACGTTCTTACATAGACAATTACCCACAACCAATGAGAGCCTATGGCTACCCTAAATAAGGCTCCCAATCAGAGACAACCGAAATCAGCTGTCTCTAATTGGGAACTCATTCAGGTAACCATAGACTCTCCTAGATAACTAACCAACATAGACATATACACTCAACACAAAACCATCTACTACACCCCATAACCCCTTTACCAAATAAACACCCAAAACCAACAAAACATAAACATTACCCATGTCACACCCTGACCTAACTAAAATAATAAAGAAAACAAAGAATAATAAGGCCAGGGCGTGACATAACCCCCCCCTTGAGGCGCGAACTCCGGGCGCACCATACACAGTCTAGGGGAGGGTCTGGGTGGGCTCCCCTCCACGGTGGCGGCTCCGGCTCTGGTCGTAGTCCCCACAGTACCTAACCACCTCCTAGACTTCCTCCAAACGACCCCCCTCCACATTAACCCCATTGCATTAAGGGGGAGTTCCGGACTAAGGGACAGCTCCGGACTAAGGACCAGTACCAGGGTAAGGGGCAGTACCAGGGTCAGGGGCAGCACCAGGGTAAGGGGCAGCACCAGGGTAAGGGGCAGAACCAGGGTAAGGGGCAGCACCAGGGTAAGGGGCAGCACCAGGGTAAGGGGCAGCTCCAGGGTAAGGGGCAGCTCCGGACTGAGGAATGGCAGCTCCGGACTGAGGGACTGCAGCTCCGGACTGAGGGACTGCAGCTCCGGACTGAGGGACGGCCCATGGCTGGCTGACAGATCTGGCTGCTCATGGCTGGCTAACGGATCTGGCTGCTCATGGCTGGCTGACGGATCTGGCTGCTCATGGCTGGCTGACGGATCTGGCTGCTCATGGCTGGCTGACGGATCTGGCTGCTCATGGCTAGCTGACGGATCTGGCTGCTCATGGCTAGCTGACGGATCTGGCTGCTCATGGCTAGCTGACGGATCTGGCTGCTCATGGCTAGCTGACGGATCTGGCTGCTCATGGCTAGCTGACGGATCTGGCTGCTCATGGCTAGCTGACGGATCTGGCTGCTCATGGCTAGCTGACGGATCTGGCTGCTCATGGCTAGCTGACGGATCTGGCTGCTCATGGCTAGCTGACGGATCTGGCTGCTCATGGCTAGCTGACGGATCTGGCTGCTCATGGCTAGCTGACGGATCTGGCTGCTCATGGCTAGCTGACGGATCTGGCTGCTCATGGCTGGCTGACGGATCTGGCTGCTCATGGCTGGCTGACGGATCTGGCTGCTCATGGCTGGCTGACGGATCTGGCTGCTCATGGCTGGCTGGCGGATCTGGCTGCTCATGGCTGGCGGCTCTGGCAGATCCTGTCTGGTTGGCGGCTCTGGCAGATCCTGTCTGGTTGGCGGCTCTGGCAGATCCTGTCTGGTTGGCGGCTCTGGCAGATCCTGTCTGGTTGGCGGCTCTGGCAGATCCTGTCTGACGGACGGCTCTAGCGGCTCCTGTCTGGCTGGCGGCTCTAGCGGCTCCTGTCTGGCGGACGGCTCTAGCGGCTCCTGTCTGGCGGACGGCTCAGTGGGCTCATGGCAGACGGGCGGCTTTGCAGGCTCATGGCAGACGGGCGGCTTTGCAGGCTCATTGCAGACGGATGGCTCAGATGGCGCTGGGGAGACGGATGGCTCAGATGGCGCTGGGGAGACGGATGGCTCAGATGGCGCTGGGGAGACGAGCAGTTCAGTCAATGCTGTGCAGACGGCAGACTCCTGCCGGCTGAGGCGCACTGTAGGCCTGGTGCGTGGTGCCGGGACTGGTGGCACCGGGCTGGGGACACGCATCTCAGGGCTAGTGCGGGGAGCAGCAACAGGACGCACAGGACTCTGGGGACACACAGGAGGCTTGGTGCGTGGTTTAGACACTGGTGGTAAAGGGCTGGAGACACGCACCATATAGCTAGTGCGTGGAGGAGGCACTGGTGGTACTGGGTTGGGGCGGGGAGGTGGCGCCGGAAATACCGGACCGTGCAGGCGTACTGGCTCCCTTGAACGCCGAGCCTGCCCAACCTTACCTGGTTCTATGCTCCCCGTCGCCTGACCAGTGCGGGGAGGTGGAATAACCCGCACCGGCCTATGTAGGCGAACCGGGGACACCATGCGTAAGGCTGGTGCCATGTACGCCGGCCCGAGGAGACGCACTGGTGACCAGATGCGTTGGGCCGGCTTCATGACATATGGCTCAACGCTCAGTCTAGCCCGGCCGATACGTGGAGCTGAAATGTACCGAACCGGGCTATGCACGCGTACAGGAGACACCGTGCGCTCTACTGCGTAACACGGTGTCTGCCCGTACTCTCGCTCTCCACGGTAAGTACAGGGAGTAGGCGCAGGTTTCCTACCTGACTTCGCCACACTCCCTTTAAGGCCCCCCCCAAGAAATTTTTGGGTTGTACTCACGGGCTTCCAGCCTTGTCTCCGTGCTGCCTCCTCATATCGCCTCCTCTCGGCTTTCGCTGCCTCCAGCTCTTCACGAGGGAGGCGATATTCTCCAGGTTGATCCCACGGCCCCTTACCATCCAGTATCTCCTCCCATGTCCAGAAATCCTTTGTGGGTAGGTCCTGTTGCCGCCTTCCATGCCGCTTGGTCCTATGGTGGGTAATTCTGTCACGATCGTGTGGCGGATTAACGGACCAAAATGCAGCTTTTGGAAAATAAGCCATCTTCTTTTATTATACCACGAAGATGAACAAGACACAAAAACACTTTAACAAAACAAGAAAACAACAAAACGACCGTGAAGCTACAAACGTTGTGCACATACAAACAGGCTACAAACGTTCTTACATAGACAATTACCCACAACCAATGAGAGCCTATGGCTACCCTAAATAAGGCTCCCAATCAGAGACAACCGAAATCAGCTGTCTCTAATTGGGAACTCATTCAGGTAACCATAGACTCTCCTAGATAACTAACCAACATAGACAACGCTAGACATATACACTCAACACAAAACCATCTACTACACCCCATAACCCCTTTACCAAATAAACACCCAAAACCAACAAAACATAAACATTACCCATGTCACACCATGACCTAACTAAAATAATAAAGAAAACAAAGAATAATAAGGCCAGGGCGTGACAACTATTATTCTACAATGTAGAAATAGTAAATATAAAGAAAAACCCTGGAATGAGTAGGTGTCCAAACTTTTGACTGGAACTGTATATAAAAATATAATCTAGATACATATTTTTTTTAGATTACTAATGTTACTGTCCCCAAATACTTAAATACATGTAATTCTGTCCTTGAAACATTTAATTGAAATACTGTAGAATTCCATTAATTTCTATCGAGGACAACTCCTACTGGGGAGTGCCAATATCGCTGACCGGTGGCTTCAAAGCCTTTTAATGGCCAATAAATATACTCTCAGCAACCCAGGGTGGATATACATCATTGGCGTAGGCACTCCACCTTTGAGACTCATTATTGTGGAGTCCTTTAGCTGAAAAATTATAATATTTGGTGAGTTTTTTGTCTGTAGAATTGAATTACTATCAATGCAGAACTGTAGTGTTGACATCTGTTGAATAGCGTTAACATACATAATAGCGTTAACATAGAGTATAATATATTGTAATGAGTCCTAATAAATTGTAATTTTTGGTATTACATCATGCAAATCTTTTTCACAAGAGTACAACTAACTGTAACGATGTGCGCTGAGAGTCGGGAAGCAAGTTCAGGGAGTGAATCATTTAATAAATAAATGAAAACATAATACAAAACAAGAAACACGAACAATGCACAGACATGAAACGGAAACAATGACACCTGGGGTAGGAACCAAAGGGAGTGACTTATATAGGGCAGGTAATCAAAGAGGTGAAGCAGTCCAGGTGAGTCTGATGACGCACAGGTGCGTGTAACGATGGTAATAGGTGTGCGCCATAACGAGCAGCCTGGTGATCTAGAGGCCTGAGAGGGAGCACACATGACAATACCCCCTCCCCGACGCGCAGCTCCTGCCCGCAGGACGCCGACCAAAATGACGATCCCGGCAATCAGGAGCGGACCAGACACCTCTGCTGAGGCGCGGGAAACCTGTCAGTCTGGCTGAGACGCGGGAACATGGCGACCAAGAGCGCCGGAGAGAGAGCATATGTGAAGGTACCCCCTTCCTGGTGCGTTCGGCTTCAACCGCAGGACGCCAACCAAAGGGACGATCCCTGGGATCCGGAGCGGACCAGTCGCCTCCGCTGAGGCGCAGAAACCTGACGAACCGGCTGAGGCATAAGAGCCTGATGAGCCGGCTGAGACCTCCCTGGTTGCCTCGGTCGAGGCATGGGAACCTGTTCACCAGCTGAGGCATGGTAGCCTATCGAGCCCGCTGAGGCATGGATAACCGTCGAGCCAGCTGAGGCAGAGGAACCCGACAAACCGGATGAGGCCTCCCAGGTAGCTCCGGTTCAGACACTCGGACCCAACATTCACTCTCTGAACTTTCTTCCCGACTCTCAGCACACTTGTTACAGAATAACATCTCACCTAAGGGAAGCATCAGGAAGTGTTTTTTTTTTGTCAGAGTAATGATGTTGGTTCCGGGAACTGCTACAGGCTCTCATGCCTCAACCAGATCACCAGGCTTCCCTGCCTCAGCTGGCTCGTCAGGCTCTCATTCCTTAGTCGAATCGCCAGGCTCCCCTGCCTCAGCTGGCTCGTCGGGCTTTCATGCCTCCGCCGGATCGCCAGGCTCCCCTGCTTCCATTGGCTCATCAGGTTCTCATGCCTCAACCGATCTGTCATGTTTCCCGTGCCCCAACTGACTTGGCAGGTTCCCGTGCCTCAGCTGGCGTAATAGGTTTTTGCGCATCAGCAGGGGTGACCGGTCCGCTCCTGATCCCCGGGTTCGTCCCCTTTGACGGAATCCTGCGGCTTTGGCCGTGCGTCGGAGAGGGGGTACTGTCACATATACTCCGTCTCCGGTCTCTAGGTCATCAGGCTACTGATTATCCCGCACACCTGTCACCATCGTCTTATGACACTCACCTGGACTCCATCACCTTCTTGATTATCTTCCCTGTATCTGTCACTCCCCTTGGTTCTTTCCTCAGGTGTTATTGACTCTGCTTTTATGTCGATGTGTTGTTTGTGTTTCGTGTTCATTGTTTATTTTATTTATTAAAACATCCACTCTCTGAACTTGCTACCAGACTCTCAGCGCACTCGTTACGCTAACAAGATCTCCAAGGGGCTGGACGAAGGTTACAAAGGTCGAGTCAAGTGCTGCCTGTAAGGTTCCAGCCTCGTAGACTGGCGGAGGAAATGCAAACCACGTACATAAGTATGTGATTATGGAAGGACTCCAGCTAAGACCTAGATCAGGGAAGGTCAACTCCCGTCCTCAGGGACCTGATTGGTGTCACACTTTTCCCCAGTTTCTAACTTTCATTAAACTAATTGCATTCTAAACTGAAGACTATGATTAGCTGATTATTGGAGTCAGCTGGGGCTGGGGCCCCAGAGGACTGGAGTTGCCCATCCCTGACCTAGATAGACAACAAATCAAACATGCTCCATCAATCCCAATCCTAATTTGGAATATGATTTTACCATTTCACAAACCACAATTTTCTTCCATGACCATCATTCTTAGATTTCCAGGGTAAATACATTCAGTTTAGGATTTTTTTCATCATTGGATAAACAAGGTTTTTAGGCAGAATGTAGCTAGTAGATTCTGAACCTACCGTTAGTTTCAAGTTTTAGTAGTCGTATGTATGGGGTAAACAGTACATGCACCAGAATTAGGGTACACTTTATGACCTCTCAGATAAATATCAGCAAGCTTGGCTAGCTATATACAGCAAAATAGCTAGCTAGCTCTCTGCTTGGCTAGCTAGTTCGCTGCTTGGCTGAACACAGAACGTTAGCGCACTGTTAATATGATAAGCTAAATCGATCCTTCTCGTTGCAAGACTTTGGCTAAAGAGTTTAGCTATTGTAGGCCTAGTTACATGTTGAATCTTCTTGGAAACTCCAGCCAATGACAGATCAAACTAACCACTGCGTCGTGTCTCATTTTATGTATCTGAACTGGGCTTTATGATCAGGAATATTCCGTGCCAGTAGAGTAGTGTGTGAAGTAGCTAGCTAGCTAGCCAATATCAGCGTGGCTTTTAGACCACAGACATCAGAAATATAACACAAGGTAAAGTAGCCATACATATAATTTAGCTAACTAATTACAACTATCTAGTGAAGTGACATTTTATATTAAAATGAAACAAACCAGTCACAGTCAGCTAATAAGCTACACTAGCTAATGTTAGCCAGCAAGCTAATACAAACTAATGGATGCGTGGCTTGAAAACAACAATCAAAACAAGTATTCCAAAAAAACACTTGTATATACAGTGGGGAGAAGAAGTATTTGATACACTGCCAATTTTGCAGGTTTTCCTACTTACAAAGCATGTAGAGGTCTGTGATTTTTATCATAGGTACACTTCAACTGTGAGAGGCGGAATCTAAAACAAAAATCCAGAAAATCCCATTGTATGATTTTTAAGTAATTAAAAAAGCTCGTCTGGTAGGCTCGTGTCACTGGGCAGCTCTTGGATGTGCTTCCCTTTGTAGTCTGTAATAGTTTGCAAGCCCTGCCACATCTGACAAGCGTCGGAGCCGGTGTAGTACAATTTGATCTTAGTCCTGTATTGACGTTTTGCCTGTTTGATGGTTCATCAGACGGCGTAACGGGATTTCTTATAAGCTTCCGGATTAGTCCCACTCATTACATTTACATTACATTTAAGTCATTTAGCAGACGCTCTTATCCAGAGCGACTTACAACTCCTTGAAAGCAGCAGCTCTACCCTTTAGCTCAGTGCAAATGCTGCCTGTAATCCATGGCTTCTGGTTGGGGTATGTACGTACAGTCACTGTGGGGACGATGTCCTCGATGCACTTATTGATAAAGCCAGTGACTGATGTGGTGTACTCCTCAATGCCATCGGAAGAATCCCGGAACATATTCCAGTCTGTACTAGCAAAACAGTCCTGTAGCTTAGCATCTGCTTCATCTGACCACTTTTTTATAGACAGAGTCACTGGTGCTTCCTGCTTTAATTTTAGCTTGTAAGCAGGAATCAGGAGTATAGAGTTATGGTCAGATTTGCCAAATGGAGGGCGAGGGAGAGCTTTGTACACATCTATGTGTGTAATAAAGATGGTCTAGAATTTTTTCCCCCACTGGTTGCACAATTAACATGCTGATAGAAAATTGGTAAAACTGGTTTAAGTTTCCCTGCATTAAAGTCACCGGCCACTAGGAGCGCCGCCTCTGGATGAGCGTTTTCCTATTTGCTTATGGCGGAATACAGCTCATTTAGTGCGGTTTTAGTACCTCACTCTGTGGTGGAATGTAGACAGCTACAGAAAATACAGATGAAAACGCTCTTGGTAGATAGTGTAGTCTACAACTTATCATGAGATACTCTACCTCAGGCGAGCAAAACCTTGAGACTTCCTTATATATCGTGCACCAGCTGTTGTTTACATAAATGCGTAGGCCCCCGCCCCGTGTCTTACCAGAGGCTGCTGTTCTGTCTTGCCGATAGAGTGTATAACCCGCTAGCTGTATGTTCTTAATGTTGTCGTTCAGCCACGACTCTGTGAACCATAAGATATTATAGTTTTTAATGTACCGTTGGTTGGATATACGTGCTCTCAGTTCGTCCCATTTATTTTCCGCCGATATATTATCTAGCTAGCAATGTCTTACCTTTACAACAGAAAAAAATGAAACTCAGGGTTAATTTTGAATCCCTTCAACTCTTTTAGTTCTCTCCACTGTGTAAACGCAAATCCAAGGTTTACTCGTGCCTTAGCAAGGGCTCTATCACTTTCCCTTTTTACCTGTCTGCTCTCCAAATGTCTCTGTTTCTTTGGCTTAGATGGAGGAGTACAGTAGCTACTGCTAGGTCAGGTCATTTGCCCCTCACATCTGCCATGTCTGTAAGATAGGTCTCCTCTAGCTAAGTGTGAACATAGGCTCAGCTAGCTAGATATCCGCAAGCCAAGTGTGGACATAGGCTCAGCTAGCTAGATATCCGAAAGCCAAGTGTAGACATGGGCTCAGCTAGCTAGATATCCGAAAGCCAAGTGTGGACATGGGCTCAGCTAGCTAGATATCCGAAAGCCAAGTGTGGACATGGGCTCAACTAGCTAGATATCCGAAAGCCAAGTGTGGACATGGGCTCAACTAGCTAGATATCCGCAAGCCAAGTGTGGACATGGGCTCAACTAGCTAGATATCCGCAAGCCAAGTGTGGACATGGGCTCAGCTAGCTAGATATCCGCAAGCCAAGTGTGGACATGGGCTCAGCTAGCTAGATATCCGAAAGCCAAGTGTGGACATGGGCTCAACTAGCTAGATATCCGCAAGCCAAGTGTGGACATGGGCTCAACTAGCTAGATATCCGCAAGCCAAGTGTGGACATGGGCTCAGCTAGCTAGATATCCGCAAGCCAAGTGTGGACATGGGCTCAACTAGCTAGATATCCGCAAGCCAAGTGTGGACATGGGCTCAGCTAGCTAGATATCCGAAAGCCAAGAGTGGACATGGGCTCAACTAGGTAGATATCCGCAAGCCAAGAGTGGACATGGGCTCAACTAGGTAGATATCCGCAAGCCAAGTGTGGACATGGGCTCAACTAGGTAGATATCCTACCACTACCCGTTAAAATATCCTTGAACAGTGGCACCGCCCAACTCACCAACGGAAAACACATCACTCTTTATGTGTTGCACAAAATCTGATGGGGAAATCGGACCCGACAGGGAAAATTAAAACTAATGAACGCAGTGGTTCTCAGGCATGATAGAGGTGCAATATTGTTAATGTTATATCGCATTGGATGACCACTAGTGACTTATTGGTGCTTTTGAACATAAAAAAATGACATATTGCAGCTTTCAGATTGAGAAATGTATCGATTGGTATCATCTTCCTTTTTTGGTCTTCTGTGATATGTTATGCCACCACAACACCACGTGTGCTAGCAGCCCTCTCGTCTTAAAATTGAAACTCTCATCAAGTACGATATTCGTCGTCTCAACAACTTCACATGGAACCCTCCACCCAATAAGGGGCTAATCTCACCAAAGACCGGACCCCATTGCTAGTAGCCTCTACTGAGCCCCCAACAATCGGATGTTCTGGTTTTCAGGGGAAATGGAAAGAGAGCCTGTGACACAACTTACACTTTTGGAAGTTAACAAGGCAATACTACATCTTAACTCCTCCACATTTACTGGATTGGTTGAACAAGGCAGAAAGATCTCTGTCAACAGTGTTTTTGTCTCTTCAAGACCTCATTGTGAGGCAGCATTTCCGAAACTATGGGTCACGACCCCACGTGGGGTCTCCTTATTTGAAAAAGAGGTTGGGATAAACTCTGAAATAAAAAAAGTAAAACTCGCGCTTGGTTCATAGAACCGGAGTTACTTCAGTAACCTCCTGTAGCTCTATCTTTTGAACAGTTTAAGTTACAAAATATTATGACCCCATCGCTGGAAGATAAGACTCTCAGGAACACGCATATCTTTTGTTTCCCTCTACAATTGCCACAAGCCTCCTTAGAACAGAGTAGACAAGACCAAATCAGACTGGGGGAAACAGAACATCATCAATGATGATTTTCTTTTCTACACAGAACATCATACAAAATGATTGCCTGATGATCTTCAGAACTTCCCAATACCTTCAAACCATGCTTCCTTCAGCTTGAAATACTGCCAAAAGTACTCAGATTGATTTGTAATAGACTGTTATAGTCCCAATTAAAAAAGTAAACATTGGCCGTTGATTACATTACTTTTTTTCTAACCTCACTTGCATACTCTTCATTTGTATTTATTTTATTGCCCCATCCACCCTCCTCTTCGGAGGACAAAGGTAACTTTGTTTTACTTTTTTACATGTAGATTATTCATACATTTTACATACATGGTACTTTTATACACAGTATTACATGATAGGAATACAGTTTGATATACACATGCAGTGAAAACAGGACAAATATACAGTCCCCCCCATGGGATCTTTAGTGACCACAGAGTTGGGTCACCCGTTTAAAGTCCCATCTTCAATTTCATTGAGGAACATTCCATTGTTAGCTAGTACTTCAACATGATCAAAATGAAATAAATATTGTAAAAGTGTATGGTATAAATGACAATGATCTGTCTTGTAACTTATGGCCTTGTTCATTTCAGCAGCATATTTCTCTTTGGCTTTTGTTTGTCTTTCCCCCAGTGGCATTCATACGTCTTTGTGCCCACAACTTGAAACAGAACACCACTGAATGGGAGACTTTTTACTCTCCCAACTGCGTTTTTTTCCCCTGCGTTGAAGTTCAATAATATTCTATATTACTGAGGCTTGTAGAGAAACAAACAATGTTCGGAATCCCGTATGGAATCCCCAAAAAAGAAAAGATAACTCATCTTTTTGTCCTTTCTCAATGTTATGAATTCTCGGGACATTATTGATCCTGAATATATTTAGTGTTTTGGTCCTCAAACTTGCCATTTAGAAAAGGAGGCGTTTCTCCAGGAACCAGAATACACATAATCATACTCCCTCATCTGATTAGTCCGTTCGACGGGCTTCTGACTTTGTGGCTCTGGTAACTAGTGATGACCGGAAAAACAGGAGAGATTAATGACTGACCTTTTTTAAGTTTTGGCTCCTTTCTGTGGAAAAAGAGCACATTTCAGGACCACAGTGTGCTGGGTAATTCAAACAGTCTGAGGGAAAACGTTTAGAACACCTATTTCAGCTTTCACTGCAATTACTCTGTCATTATTTTGTAATGTAAGTGCTCATTAAGTATATGGGATTTTATTTTACTCTGGCTGACTTTGTGCAAAGCATGACTGAGAACCTCTTAAAGTACCTAGAGGATTTTATTGGTGCCTGTTTTCACAGTGAGATGTACTTACACACACCACCTCTGACAATTCCCTTGTTTCTCTGCCATAAACATGCATAATATGCAACAAATCATTGTTTCAGACATTGCACAGAAATTTAAAGGTTGTCTACAATGAGTATGTTTACATGCACACTAATAATTCAATATTAATTTGATTATGGCAGAAGGCCAAGTATAGCATTACTCATGTAAACACCTTAAGATGTGGATGTCGATTAAGGAAGCCCTCCGCACCTCTCCGATTCCACGTTGTGGAAGCTTGGCGAATTACAACAGTTAGGCTATTTTCAAACAACTTTCCCCCGCCCCTCCGCTGCCCCTCCTCCGCCCCCTTTCTCAACAAGCCAAAAGTCACTCCCCCTTTGCACACTCTCTCTTTTGTTTTAAAACGTGTGGATTTGTTTACATAGGCATAACTAGCTAGCCATTTTGTGGGCGAGAACAGGTGCGTGGGCAGACTTGAAAAGTTCTGTTCAAAACTTCCTTCTCTAACCTATCGACTTAATAGAGTGGGGACTTGGTGCCACGTACGTTCTGCCTGGCTGGTCTGTCCTTGTGGAAGTTGTAATCTAGTGCTGCCAACAATGATTTGGCTTCATAGACTGGTGGTGAAAAGGAAAAATGCTTGCTTGCCTACATCAGAATATGGTTCTAGTAAGACTCAATATGTGACTCGTTTTAGGAAACACGTTCCACAAGGCATTTCTGCCCCCAAAAATTCAAATGCCTCTCATGTGAAGTCACAGGAGAGGCAAACAATGAACTATAATCCCAACTCATAATGTTACTGCCCTGCATGAATCTACAGGTAACTAACACACTACGTTCATTTTTCGATTTTTTTTGGCAGAATGCCTTCTGGAACATCATGTGCCTTAATAATAAACCTGTGTGCCATCTGTAAATATGAATACAATTGTTAAATTGCGAGCCTAGTGGCTGGCTTACTAGCTAACGTTACGTGTATGATCTGTGTAGTAATATTATTCGTGTCTCAGAGCCATTTGCATTGCTAGTTATAGCCTAATGTTAGCTAGCTAGCTAACATTGAACGTAGTGTGTTAGTGTGTTAGCAGTGTTAGTGTGTTAGCAGTAACATTATGAGTTGGGATTATAGTTCATTGTTTAGTTAGCTAGCTACATCTCTAAACAAAGACTCCACTGTGCAAGTAACCATTTCACTGTACCGTTTACACCTTCTGTATCCTGTGCATGTGACAAATAAACAAATAAAGATTTGATTTCATATAGTGTGTGTTTACCAGAGATGGTAAAGATGTGAAGAACAACATGACCTGCACCAAAGTCAACCAGACAGTGTCCAAGTTCTAAAATTCTCTGGTAGTATGCCCTGCTTTTATTCCGTCACACTCACAACTGTAAGCTATTTTCTGTATTTAGCTTTCCATTCACTTGTAAATAATGGTCTTGTTGTGAGTTTCTTTTTCTGTAATAATGAATACAAATTAGCTAAAGTTAAGATGTTGTCAGCTATATGATATGGTCATTATTTGAACTGGCTGGCCAGCTAACTTAACAAGTTAGAAACGAACCAAAACATTGTTTAGAAAGTTGCTTTTAGTAGCCTGGTTTGCTAGATTGAGATATACTAAATTTATTTTTAAACAGATGTGATTATTGGTGTTAAAATACACCAGTTATGCTATTTTGGACCACCAGGCTGCTGATGTCATGCATGTGAATCCTTAAAGAGATGGGTGGGGGTAAGGCTTAAGAGGGTGTGAATGATGCTGAATGGGTGTAGACAAAGAATAGCTCACCAGTAGGTGTACCAAAACATTCAAGCGCCATTTTATCAAAAGTGGGATTACAAGTTTATCAACTTTCAAAGCAGAATTACTTTCCCATTGTTCCTCAACTGTTGTGTATGATATACCCTTTTCTAGCTCTGAGTCTCTACTTTTATCTCATGTAAAAAAACACAATTTCAAATGTTGCTACATAAGACCGAATCGAGCAGGTCGGTCACATATCAGCTGTTGATCTGTAAAAAAAGTTAAAATAATAATTGAACACAGACAAGTCATAATGAATGCATCATGAAATCAACAAATGTGTAATCCTCCTTTGGATGTGTACATGTCAAACATAACCCTAACACCAGGATTCCCAACCCTCTCCTCTGTGACCAATATACCAATATTTTTTGATAAATGTTCTTGTAGTCCCTAAGGACAGTACTGCAGTAATGCATAATGGAGCACTATCTGTAACCAATTGCTAAATAGGGGGAAGGATTCTTGAGAAAATATGTAACCAACCTGAAGTTGTTGTATTTATGAAGATCTTTCAGCCACGTTGTGTTGAGGACAATGTCTGTGAAAGCCTGATGTGCCTAACCCTAACCCTTTTTTATCCATTCCTTAGTGAAGTTGTCCCCTAGGCAGTCATTTTCAAAATGTCCCAGTGTCCATGGTCCTGAAACATACAATTGCAATGCATGCATTTCTTTCAACAATAATCAGAGTCATTCCCCATTTTACGTATTGCAGATATGATTTCACAAACTCAGGGACAAGTACTTGCTCACAGCAAAGCACAATACAGTAAGTACAATATCACTCAACCATAATACATAAATGAGAGTAATAAATAAGACAAGATAAATATGACTTACAATAAACTCCTCATATGTGTCTGCCCTTTTACAGAACCACCAAAAGTGGTTGACAACCTACTTCAACCACAGGATGAGTTCTGCCTGGCCTTTAATCTGTGCTGTTTAGATATGATAACAATTCTAACACTGGAGCAAGATCTTCACACCATGCCACATATCGAGAGAGTGCTTTATTCCGCTGTGTTGATATTTTCCTTTTGCTGGGGCTGAAAAAATATGAGATGTATGTATTTCTAAACGATTCAATCTTGCAAAATAAACATTTTTAGATGTGCATAGTCATAACCAAGCGTACTCCTTAAAGCACAAATCTGAGAATGTGCATCTGTGCAGATTTATTTTAGCGGGATCTCTGTAATCAGTTGATCCATGGTCCTAATCCATGCTGACAGTTTCTCTGGGTCTCCCTCTTGTCAATGTTCACTATGGAGATGATTTCTCTGGAATCATTCTCCAATATAGTGTAGGTGCAATACTGTGCAGAGTAGCCTGGCGAGTCCATGCGGCCATCAGCTGAAATTGTAAGAGACATTGAAGGAATCAATAAAAAAACATTACATCCGTGTTGAATAATTGTGGTGTACTGTAAGCACACAAACAATTAAGTCCTACCTAGGACTACAACACTGTCTTTGGTTCGCAGACGGTCAATGATCATCTCCCTTTTCTCCAACAATTTTATTGAGTCCACACAGTACGTGTTTTAAATGTTGACAATTTTTGAGTTGCTGTTCCCAGAATCTTAAAACTCGTCTTCATCAGAATCTTCATTCACCTGGGATTCCTTTGAGGGACTCCAGGTCTCATCAGCACCACTCTCATCAGCACCAACTTCATCATCCCATCGATGCTATCACAAATAAGACATAATAATGTAATGGTACATTGTAAATACAAACCACAAAAGTAAGCACACTAGCACATCACAAATACTAAGAAAAATCTTACACTCACACACTATTCAGTTAATTCTATGGTCTCTTCGGAGATGCTCATATTCATCAGGCTAAATAAACTCAGCAAAAAAATAAACGTCCTCTCACTGTCAACTGCGTTTGTTTTCAACAAACTTAACATGTGTAAATATTTGTATGAACCTAACCAGATTCAACAACTGAGACATAAACTGAACAAGTTCCACAGACATGTGACTAACAGAAATTGAATAATGTGTCCCTGAACAAAGGCTAGGTCAAAATCAAAAGTAACAGTCAGTAACTGGTGTGGCCACCAGCTGCATTAAGTACTCCAGTGCATCTCCTCCTCATGGACTGCACCAGATTTGCCAGTTCTTGCTGTTAGATGTTACCTCACTCTTCCACCAAGGCACCTGCAATTTCCCGGACATTTCTGCCCTAGCCCTCACCCTCCGATCCAACAGGTCCCAGACGTGCTCAATGGGATTGAGATCCGAGCTCTTCGCTGGCCATGGCAGAACACTGACATCCCTGTCTTGCAGGAAATTGCACACAGTACGAGCAGTATGGCTGGTGGCATTGTCATGCTGGAGGGTCATGTCAGGATGAGCCTGCAGGAAGGGTACCACATGAGGGAGGAGGATGTCTTCCCTGTAACGCACAGCGTTGAGATTGCCTGCAATGACAACGAGCTCAGTCTGATGATGCTGTGACACACCACCCCAGAGCATGACGGACCTTCCACCTCCTAATCGAAAAAGGGACGTTTCTTTTTTTGCTGAGTTTAGAAGTGATAAAACATAACAAAAAAAGTAAATTGACTGAATAAGATCTGTACAACAAGCCTTAGAGTAAGAACTCTTAAGGCTTCATGCCACAATGACTACCACCCTGTAGCACTCACTTCTGGAATCATGAAGTGCTTTGAGAGGCTGGTTATGGCACACATTAACTCCACCATCCCAGTCACCCTTTACCCACTCGTATTTGCATACCGATCATTAGACAACGCAATCTCAATTGCTCTCCACAATGTCCTCACCTACCGAGATAAGAGGAATACCTACGTGAAAATGCTGTTTATTGAACACTGACATCCCTGTCTTGCAGCGCAGCGTTCAACACCATTGTCCCCTCCAAGCTCAGGACTCAAGACTCCCTCTGCAACTGAATCCTGGATTTCTTGACGGGCCGACCCACGGGGATCCACAGGGGTGTGGGTCCCCGTGGCATGGGCCCTCAAATCCTCAAAAGGTTCTAAAGGTGTACCATTGAGAGCATATTGACTGGCTGCATCACTGCTTGGTATGGCAACAGCACCGCCCTCGATCACATGGTGCTACAGAGGGTTGTGCGGACAGCCCAGTACATCACTGACTTCAACCACCCAAGCCATAAATAATTTTATCTGCTGCTACACGGAAAGAGGTACCAGTACATCAAGTCTGACCCCAACAGGCTATTGAACAGCTTCTATCCCCAAATAATGCAACTGATAAATAGCTAACAAAATAACCACACAGACTATCTTTATTGACCTTTTATGACCTTTTGCCTCTACTTGGGAACCATACTCAAACCCAAACATAGAAATAATTGACTAGAACACCCCTTAGTCACGCCCTGACCTACAACACCATAGAGAACCCAGCGGGCTCTCTATGGTCAGGGCGTGACAGTAATATGGTATTGGAAGTGACTGTATAAAAACATTTCCTGTATATAGTATGCTTACTTACTTACTTTATTGTGTCTTTCCTATTCTTCTTTCTCCTGTTTTTTTTCAAGTAATATATTGTTATTGATTATTGCGTTGTTGGGTTTTGAGTTTGAGTTTACAAGAAAGGCATTTCACTGTACGAAAAAAATCTCTTGTAACCAGGCTCCTCCAGAAACTCAACCCCCCATTAGAAAAAGACAGTCGGTTATACTCCAAGCATATAGTACTTTCATTACTGGCAAACATTTTGAATACTAGAGAGAAAGACATGACAGTAACAGAGAGATACACCCCCACATAGGCTACTCAAAGAAGGCAGGCACAACAAGAGGGACACAAAAACACAGAAACCAACCATAAATGATGCACACACAAGAAAGTTCACACTACCCAATAAGCAAGGGGAAGATATCAGAAGAGGGGCATTGGGGAATAATAACATATTGTACGGAATACATTTATAATGTAGTGAAGCCGTCTCTAGAGTAATGCAAGGTCTCTTTCTTGATCATGTGAAACGTCAATTGCTGTGGAAATGCTGGGATGTATTTTTCAATGATGTTAAAGGTAATTATGACGCAACTATGATGGTGATATGAATTACAATTATCATCATTAATATTAAGGATATACACACTACATGTTACACACAGACACTCAACCATGCAAATTGGCAGAGTTATTATTTATTTGGACATCGCACATTATAGTCTTACTCTTACACAGGCATCATACACACTCTCACTAAATCACATCCAATATCATACACATCAACCTACTCAGATTTACTACACACATAATATCTTGTCTCAATTTTCTAACATCTGTGGCATTGGCTCACAGGCAAACATGCAAGGGAATAAAACATATTGCTGTAACCTATTTCTTGAATTCTAAATATCAAACATTTGAAAGCTCTAATTTTCACCATCATAAAACCTCCAATGGCAGTAACTTTACAAGCACTAATTATGGTTAATTTAGACTGAGAAACGTATCTAGTTATGGTAAGGGGTGAAATAAGTATAGCCAGTTATAATTGTAACGGTTTAGCAGATTATATAAAAGATCAGTCTTTACATGGCTAAAAGAAAAGGAATATAACGTAAACTGCTAACAGGAAACTCACTCTACATCCTTAGATGAAGTTGCGTGGATAAAGGAATGGGGTGGTGAAATACTTTTCTGTCATGGACAAAGGAACTGAAAAGGTGTGATGATATTAATTAACAAATTTCAATCTGAATGTGCAAATAGTCAGGAATGATTCGCAAGGAAGGTGGATCTTTTTGAATATGAAAGTGGACGAAAAAGAGATTTGGCTCATTAATCTATATGGTCCAAATAAGGATGATCCAAACTTCTTCGAAAACATTTATACCAATTTATTGAACTTACAGGCAACAAATGATCTAATCATTATGGTAGGAGACTATGACACAGTGTTAAGTACCTCAATGGAGCGTAAAGGTAATCACTCTACAAACTATCATCACCGTGCCCTTAAGGAAATCACAAATATTATGGTCACATTAAAAAATAGTGGATATTTGGAAACTAAAAAACCCCAACCTAGTGAGATATACATGGAGGAGACTTAATCAAGCTAGTCGTCTTGACTACTTTCTTGTCTCTTTCTCTCTTGCATCAAAGGTTAAAACAGTTTTAATAGGAGACAGAATGCGATCGGATCTTCATCTAATTGGCATTCACATAACTCTTATAGATTTTCGACGTGGACGGGGATATTGGAAATTTAATCAAAGTTAACTGGAGGACAACTTATTTTAAGACTACGACAAAAACTTAAGACAAAATAATGTATAACTGAATTTGTACAGTGTAATATAGGTTCAGCAAATCCCCTTATTGTTTGGGATACCTTTAAATGTACCTTCAGACGTCATTCAATTCAATATTCATCAATAATAAAAAAGCAGTTTCTGACTAAAGAGACAAGACTAACAAGGGAAATCCATGAACTAAAAGTACAGGTAGATAGCAATAAAAATGATACTACAGAGCTGCAAAATAAGTTAGAGGAAAAACAAAAAGAATGATCTATTGTAATCTATTACAAAATTAAAGCAAACTGGATGGAATATGACAAAAAATGCACAAAATTCTTCCTTAATCTCCAATACAGGAACGCTAACAAAAAGAACTTGCAGAAACTCGTTACTGAAGACGGAGTCATCTATGATTCTCCAAATTATATTTTAAAAGAGGAAGCTAATTATTTTAGGTAGATGTTTTCTTTGTCGTCTCATCCTCTCCCACTGAATGAAGATTACGGTAAGGAATTCTTTCCAAATAATATAAAAAATGTACAGAAAGAACAGTGTGAAGGCCAAATTACAGAGGAAGAACTTTTTGAGGCTATTGAAACCTTTCAGTCTGGAAAAACCCCAGAGCTTGATGGCATACCGGTAGAGGTATATCAAGCCTTTTTTGATATACTAAAAGCTCCATTGTTAGATTGTTTAAACTACTCCTATAGAAATGGTAGTCTGTCAGGTACTCAGCAAGAAGGTCTGATTTATCTATTATTAAAACAAGACCCAGATGACAAATATAAAGACCCAGTCTGTCTAAAAAAACTGGAGAACACTTACACTTCAATGTTGTGATGCAAAAATACTAGCGAAATGCATAGCACTCAGAATTAAAAGGGTTTTTACCAGGTATTGTTCATCCTGATCAGACAGGTTTTTTACATGGACGATACATTGGAGATAATATACGACAACTACTAGAAATAATAGAACATCCTGAAACATCTAAGAAGCCAGGCCTGGTATTTATAGCGGATTTTGAAAAGGCATGTGATAAAATAAGACTGAATTCTATTTATAAATGCCTGGATTTTGTCAATTTCGGTAATTCTCTTTTAAAATGGGTAAAAATAATGTATAGCAACCCCAGGTGTAAAATAGTAAATAACAGCTAATTCTCAGAGAGTTTTGAATTGTCAAGAGGAGTTAAACAAGGGTGTCTGCTGTCACCATATCTACTCGTTACGGCCATCAAAATGCCAGCTATTAAAATCAGATCCAACAACAACATTAGAGGATTAGAAATTCAAGGCTTAAAAACAAAGTTGTCCATGTATGCCGATGACTCAAGTTTTATATTAAGTCCGCAAGCTAGATCCCTGCAATGTCTCATTGAAGATCTAGATAAATTTTCTGGACTCTCTGGACAAAAACTTAATTATGATAAGTGTACAATATTACATATTGGATCTTTAAAAATGTAAACTTTTACATTACCCTGCAGTTTACCTACCAAATGGGCTGATGGTGAGTAGACATACTTGTTATTCATATCACAAAATATATAAATAAGCTCTCCACGATGAATTTCAGTAGAAAACTTGTAAAAATAGACAAGATCCTGAAACCATGGAGAAGTAAATACCTGTCTATTTATGGAGAAATTGCCCTGATTAACTCCTTAGTCATATCTCAGTTAACTCACTTACTTATGGCGCTGCCTACTCCTGATGATTCGTTTTTCAAATCATATGAGCAAAAATGCCTTTGCTTTATCTCGGACACTAAACCAGACAAAATAAAGCGTACCTATCTATATAATGAATATGAATTGGGTGGGTTGAAATTATTAAATATAAAAGCACTAAACCTCTCTCTAAAAGCTTCACTTATTCAAACGTTTTACTTGAACCCTATATGGTTCTCAAGTAGATTACTAAGAAAAGCTCATCCATAGTTTAAAAATTGCCTTTTTGCAGATTGCCATGTCTCATTTTTGATTAATTGAAAATAATACTTTTTTCAAAGTATCTCACTTTTTCAAACAAGCATTGCAGAGCTGGCTGCAATTTCAATTTCATCCCCCTGAAAAGATAGAAGAAATATTACAACAAATATTATGGCTGAACTCAAATGTCTGGTTGATAAAATACCTGTATTTATGGGAAGGATGTTTGAAAAGGATATTTTGTTCTTAAATTATATTGTAAATTGGAATGGTAGAGTTATGTATTTCATGGAGTTATCAGAATTGTACAGGAAGGTCTGCTCAATCCAAGAGTACAACCAATTGATTACAGCATTACCCCAAAAATGGAGGAGGCAGGTGGCAGTGGGAGGAGGTAGGGAACTGGTCTGTCTGCCCAATATATAGAATCAAAACTGGCAGAAGAATAAAAATAGCATAAATGGGAAAGTATACCAGTTTCATTTGAGGACCAGGATGTTGACAACTGTGCTATACAGATTGCAAAATAGTTGGGAAGAGATTTTTGATGTACCGATTCCATGGTACAGGGTGTATGAGTTGATATATACAACTCAAGATTCAAGACTTCATGCTTTTCAGCTAAAATTATTGTATAGAATTCTTGCCACCAACACTTTTTTGAATATTTGGGGCATAAAATCATCGAAGCTCTGCAGATTTTGTTGTGAAGATACAGAATCAATAGACCATTTATTTTGTTACTGCCCTCAGGTAGCCTGTTTCTGGTCTCAGGTTCAGGAATGGCTGAAAATCTGCCATTGTTGATTGCACTCGGAAGAAGATGACCACCTCTCCGAGTGACGCTGCTCAAAGAGGGTGCAGTCCTCCAATTCGAAAACAAGAGCCGTGCCGGCTTTTGTTGACCAATAGGATAACTGAAAACCTAAATGCAAGGCCCAAAGTGTTTTTGTTGTTGTTGGTGAAACACTATCATTCCAATATTACTGCAGATATATTATGGACATTTTATGACTTTATGACATTATAATGCAAAATTCTACATAATGCTCCTTTAATCGGCGTTCCAGCTGTGTATTTGATCTGCACATGTGCCAGCAGTGGGGAGCACAAGCCTCCCTCTTATGCACAAGTCAAGTGAAGTGAGTTCGGTAACTGAAAGTATGCATCTTATAAATCGTTTTCACATGCACACTTTATATGTCCGAACTCGGAATCAAAAATAACATGGTCACTGTGGATGAAAGTTTATTTTGACCAGCGATTTTCTGCATTTATCACAAGTCCCATCAGTAGCTTGATTTCAGATGTGTCCATGTAAACAGGGTTATTAGGGAAATAATTATTCTTGCAAAGCATGTAAGCGTTTTAATCAAACTATCATATTAACCTGGCTAGCCACAATAATCACATTGCTGTCAGCAATACAAAGAGGTCTTTGAGCAGACATATGGCTGGGTGACTCAATGTCGTTTTCTTTATCTGTGCTCTCCTTCATCCACCCTTCACACTCACACCAGCACGACAGGCTCATGTCTGTATTGTGTCAGAACAAAGTTATAAGAAACATGACACAAACGTGGCTGTCTCTTGCCTTGTGATTTGTGAAAGATGGCGAGAGCGATCATTTCTAAACACACACCCACGCTTGCATGTCCGCACGCCCCACACACACAGGAAACCACAGAATTAGGGCTATTATAACAAAAATATGGCAGGCGTGGGACCCCAGCTGTGTTTTATTGTTAACATTCTGCAGTGAAAGTAAACAACTTAGGGTCTCCCAAGTGGCGCATCGGTCTAAGGCACTGCGTTGCAGTGCTAGAAGTGTCTCTATAGATCCGGGTTCGATCCTGGGCTGTGTCGCAGCCGGCCGCGACCGGGAGACCCATGAGGCGGTGCACAATTGGCCCAGCGTTGTTAGGGGAGGGTTTGGCTGACCGGGATGTCTTTGTCCCATCGCGCTCTAGCGACTAATGTAGCGTAATGGGCGCATGCATGCTGACACGGTCGCCAGTTGGATGGTGTTTCCTCTGACACATTGGTATGGCTGGCTTCCGGGTTAAGCAAGCAGTCTGGCTTGGCAGGGTCATGTTTTGGAGGATGCATGGCTCTTGATCTTTGCCTCCTGAGTCCATATGGGAGTTGCAGTGATGGGACAAGACTAACTACCAATTGGATATCAAGAAAAAGCGGTAAAAAAATACATAAAAGTAAATCTCCTATTTAGATATGTGTAAGCGTGTGGAGTATCACAAAGTCTGGTCTAGACGCATCTCCTCACAGTTTCATTCAGTAGTACAACACAACTCACATTGCATTTTATCATGAGCACAGTGGGAATTTATATCTGTGATGTTTTAATTATGTCTTAACCCCAGAGTGAGCGAGAGTACATCACTTCCAGCAGATATCCTTGCTGAGGGTGGTGTTGATCATGCACTGTTTCTCGTGGGGTGAGCCAGATGTTCCGCATGTCATGCCTTATGTCTAAAACATGGGGATTTTTTTTCTTCGATGCATCTACAAATTCAATGTTTTACATTTTATGATGTCATTTTTGATGAGTTGCTGACCTGTCCTTCCACAGGTTCAATGTGTGGTAGTCTCCATAACTGGACGCTAATGCTCAGATCACATTATCACAGGATGTACATGCACCAGATAGTCTGAAGGATGCACTCCTGTTGGACTGGGAAACAAAGCGACATTTGGTCAGCGGGGGGTCTTTTTAAATGCCGTATCAACATCTTTGTCTGGACAGAAAAGGCATGGTTTAATATAACACAGACAACCCACCTTGGACAATGTGACAAGTGGTCCCTCAACAACCAATCCTCATGCCTCATTGTTTGTTCTTGTTTCGCAATCAACAGTCTTGATCTTCCTCTTCTGCCATGATGGATGAGCTACCTTTTCTTGTAAATACAGGGTAATTTCTCTTTCCAACCCGAAAATGGCAGCTGCAGACACAATTGTTGTCACTGGGTTTCCAGTCTGTGTATCTGAAAGACAAAAAAAACATTTATTTTACTAGCTAGCTAAGTTGATTACTAAAATGGTAACTTCTATATTAAAATACCATAACCCACAGACCTGACTGTAGTAATGGTAAAATAGACTGGGCTTTGGTCTATCTGCACATCTAAAATCCTACTAGCACAGATTGGAATATGTTCCGAGATTCATCCGATGGCATTGAAGAGTATACCACAGCAGTCACCGGCTTCATCAATAAGTGCATCGATGACATTGTACCCACAATGACCGTACGTACGTACATACATATCCCAACAAGAAGCCATGGATTACAGGCAACCTCCGCACTGAGCTAAAGGCTAAAGCTGCCGCTTTCAAGGAGCGAGACAATAATCCAGACGCTTATGAGAAATCCTGCTATACCTTCTGATGAACCATCAAACAGGCAAAACTGCAATACAGGACTAGATTGAATTCCACTACACTGGCTCTGATACTCAGACGTGGCAGGGCTTGCAAACTGTTATGGATTACAAAGGCCAACATTTACAAGGCCGCAGAGCCAGATGGATTACCAGGACGTGTACTCAGAGCATGCGCTGGCCAACTGGCTAGAGTCTTCACTGATATTTTCAATCTCTCCCTGACCGAGTCTGTAATATCTACATGTTTCAAGCAGACCACCATAGACCCTGTGCCTAAGAATGCCAAGATAACCTGCCTAAATGACTACCGACCCGTAGCACTCGCATCTGTAGCCATGAAGTGCTTTGAAAGGCTGGTAATGGCTCACATCAACATTATCTTCCCAGAAACTCTAGATCCACTCCAGTTCGCAGACCACCCCAACAGATCCAGAGATGACGCAATCTCTATTGCACTCCACACTGCCTTTTCCAACCTGGACAAAAGGAACACCTACAATGCATTCTGAAAGTATTCAGACCCTTTCACTTTTTCCACATTTTGTTACGTTTCAGCCTTATTCTATAATGGATTTTTTTTTTATCTACACACAATACACCATAATGACAAAGCTACAACAGGTTTAGCCATTTTGGGAAATTTATAAAAAATAAAAAACTGAAATATAACATTTACATACAGTAAGTATTCAGACCCTTTGGCAGAAATTACAGCATTGAGTCTTCTTGGGTATGATGCCACAAGCTTGGCACACATGTATTTTGGGAGTTTCTCCCATTCTTCTCTGCAGATCCTCTCAAGCTCTGTCAGGTTGGATGGGGAGCGTCGCTGCACAGCTATTTTCAGGTCTCTCCAGAGATGTTCGATCGGGTTTAAGTCCGAGCTCTGGCTGGGCCTCTCAAGGACATTCTAAAACTTGTCCCAAAGCCACTCCTGCGTTGTCTTGGCTGTGTGCTTAGGGTCATTGTCCTGTTGGAAGATTAAACTTAGCCTCAGTCTGAGGTCCTGAGCTCTCTGGAGCAGGTTTTCATTAAGAATCTCTCTGTACTTTGCTCCGTTCATCTTTCCCTCGATCCTGACTAGTCTCCGAGTCCCTGCTGCTGAAAAACATCCCCACAGCATGATGCTGTCACCACCATGCTTCACCGTCGGGATGATGCCAAGTTTCCTCCAGACGTCACACTTGGCATTCAGGCCAAAGAGTTCAATCTTGGTTTCATCAGACCAGAGAATCTTATGGTCTGAGAGTTGTTTAGGTGCATTTTGGCAAACTCCAAGTGGGCTGTCATGCATTTTATTGAGGAATGGCTTACATAAAAGGCCTGATTGGTGGAGTGCTGCAGAGATGGTTGTCCTTCTGGAAGGTTCTCCCATCCCCTCGGAGGAACTCTGGAGTTTTTGGGTTCTTGGTCACCTCCCTGACCAAGGCCCTTCTCCCCCGATTGCTCAGTTTGGCCGGGCGACCAGCTCAGGAAGAGTCTTGATATTTCCACACTTCTTCCATTTAAAGAATGATGGAGGCCACTGTGTTCTTGGGGAACTTCAATGCTGCAGACATTTTTTGGTACCCTTCCCCAGATCTGTGCCTCGACAAACAAATACACCATGACAGCGCAACACACAAGGGGTGGAACAGTGGCAAAGGTACCCACAGGACAAACAGAATAATATTCGTCTGAGGAGAGATTAAATAGCATTAATACAACAAAAATAATTCAAAACACACTCCTTTAGTTTACACCAAAGTTAAACAGATGTATTTTTTCTTCATAATAAGCAGGAGTAATATTCTTAGATCAGAATGACAGCAGACTGTACTTCTATCCATGTCACTAAAGACTAACAGAAACAAAAGACAAAATTAACTAGAATGGCTTATCTTTTCTCCCCAACCCACCAAGAGGTAACATGTAGATATACACATTTACCTTCAAAGCATACACACGAAACACACCATAGTAGCAATAAAAACAAAAATTTAACTGAGGTACACTTGCGACATGTACTGAGAGTAATATTGCTTGTACTGGCAACCGCACAGAAGAATTATTGCAGCATATATATGGGTTTGTTTTTTTGCATAGGCTAGTCAGTTACAGTACATTACAGATCTATGGACAATTCCTTCGATCTCATGGCTTGGTTTTTGCTCTGACATGCACTGTCAAAAATAAGATTTGCAGACTTCTGAGGCTCAGAAATTCAATTTTGAGCTTGGTAATAGTTTGCAGTTGATATGGACAGCACACCAATGGACATTCAAATGGAGCTGATAGAACTGCAATGTAACAGCACACTGAAGGCTTATTAGTAGGATTCAGAGAACTGCAATGTAGCAGCACACTGAAGGCTTAGTAGGATTCAGTCAGGGCAGACCACTTTCCCCCTTTCATCCTAGAAACGGTGCCCCGGCTCCGCCTACAGGCCGCCCGTATGCTGTGCATGTGCGGTAGCACATACCTTTGTGAGCAGCTGTTCTCCGTGATGAAGATAAACAAAACAATCTCACAAATCACATCTCACTGATTAACACCGCTCCATTCTGAGAGTTGCAGCAGCCAACCCAAAGATTGATAAACTTGCATCAAAGAAAATAAGCCAGGTGTCTGGCTCAAGCAGTAGGAAATAGGTAGCTTCAATAGGCCTACAAACCTCCTGGGGAACCTTAAATAGGTTGGACAATTATGATTGTATGATTGTTTTAAGTTTGAATATTACAACCTGTCTACGTGTTGTTATTTGGAGTTTTGAAACACTTTAAAGAGGCATCTTTTTCTATTAAATAATTGCTATTTTAGGTCGTAGCAGAATACATGTTTTTTAAACAACCCAAAAATATATATAGGCTATGTCTGGCCCGCGAATCCAAATTTTTTACATGACCCCTGCAGTGATTGAGTGACACCCTCCAACCACACATGCAAATATACTGTAGCTCAAGGGTACAACATCTCAGCCCTCACTTCTCTAGAGTGAGAGTCCATGTTTAATGTTTACCTCATGTTTTACTTTTTCAATCAAACATCTTGACTGATTTTCCAGTTGAGGAGACATTAGGTAGGTTCCCTCAACAGACGTTTACACATTTTATGTGCACGTCTGCTCAGATTATAGGATCGTTCATCATAAAGATCTGAGCAGACCTGCACATAAATTGTGTATTTGGAATGCAGCCTAAAGGCTAAATGAACTGTTCGTCCAACCACTAACATCATGTATGAATGACACCACCTTTCGGGAGACAATGTTCACAGGAAGATGCTTCCAACTTTTAGAAAGACCTCCAGTTTTCCAAAGAAGACAATTGTCTGTGAGGGGAGTAGTTGTATAAACAACTGCACAGACACGGCTACAGCCATGTAGCTTAGATTGAATCCAGTTCCTTAGTTTAATATCCCATCTCGATTACCTTGGGCATGCATGCAACCAAAGAAGAACAACGTCAGCATCGGTTCGAACTCCAGAGGTCTCTAGAGGACTGTATCAAAACTTATCTGACCATCTGTCATCTGCCTTGTCGACAAAGTGACATTTCTTAATGGGACCAAACACTAATAAAACACAGTTATGCTTGCGCAACCTCTATACACCCTTTCCCAAGAGGACTGGGAAGAAAAACTCGCACAACAAGCAAGCAAAACCAAGTACGAGTAAGTGGGGAAAGTCAGACCCCTCATTGAGAAAAGACAAGGAACGGAATGTCGATCCTTTCTGGAGAACATCACCTTTGCCTCTTAACCTCTCAGACCTTTGTAAGAGTACTATTAATAACAGACTTTCCGTCTATTCTACTGAGGGGGTTGTTATAGTGTGTGAGCCCCTTTTGGCACCTGTTGTTAGAATGGAGTATGCAAGTGTATGCATGTGTGTATTCCCAATGGTCAACTGAGAAATGGCCCTGTCGAAAGTCTGGCGCTATGAGGGCCAGGGGAGAGGACTAATATTCACGAACTTCATTCTGTTCGCCCATATGTGACCTGCATAGCCAAGAGAAAAATAAACTGTTCGTAATGCAGTTGGAAGAGACACACAAGTGAAGTGTTGTTGATGATGGCAATGCTTCAAATACTCCCTGTTGCAGTCTGCTCCCTCTAACAAATTAACACGGCATCGAAAATAAACTCTCTCCTACTACACGGCTTTACCCCCCCCCCCCCCCCCGCACTAATAACAACCCGAAGAAGTCATACTCATGATTCCAGTTTAAAGGGATACAGAGACATAAAAATGGTGTCCACGAGTTCATCTGATTCCAGGGAACTAGATACAGGGTCTCATTGCCAAAATCCTGACCGATTCCTTTAGCATACTGTATGATAAAAAGAGGAAACAAGATTGTCACCCATTGGACAACCTGCGCAACAAGGAAACAGTGAATGGAGCAGATTCTAGTTGAACAAAATGTTGTTTGTTTTTACCCTTATTAAAAAGGAAATGCTGCATAGATTTTGTGATACTAGATTGCCTTGTTGCTTATTAACTTGAGGAACTGCACTTAAAGCTGCAATATGTAACTTTTTGGGCGACCTGACCAAGTTCACATAAAAATGTGTGTTATAGATCTGTGACTCATTGAGAGCAAGTCTAAGAAGCGGTAGATCTGTTCTATGTGCACTATTTCTATGCTTCCTGTTATGTTTCATTTTTGCGTGTTTTACTTTTGGATGAAACAGATGAAAATACAATATTTTTTGTTATAGAAATTATATTTCACACCGGTTTAGATGGTACAATGATTCTCTACACTATACAGCATACCACCCTGCATCCCACTGCTGGCTTGCTTCTGACGCTAAGCAGGGTTGTCCCTGGATGTGAGACCAACTGGTGTTGGAGGGCCAATAGGATGCACCCTTTCCTCTGGTCTGAATTCCCCAAGGCAGTGGTTCTCAAACTTTTTTAGTCCCGTATCCCTTCAAATATTCAACCTCCAGCTGTGCACCCCTCTAGCACCAGGGTCAGCGCACTCTCAAATTTTGTTTTTTGCCGTCATTGTAAGCCTGCCACACACACAGTATACAATACATTTATTAAACATAAGAATGAGTGTGAGTTTGTCACAGCCTGGCTCGTGGGAAGTGACAAAGAGCTCTTATTAGGACCAGGACACAAATAACAATAATAATAAATAATTTTGCTCTTTATTTAACCATCTTACATTTAAAACTTTATTTGTTAATCGAAAATTGTGAATAACTCACCACAGGTTAATGAAAGAATGGCATAATTCTGCAATTTTGGGTTGTATTGGAGAGAGTCTCAGTCATAGATTATTTTCCACACACAGTTTGTGCCTGTATTTAGTTTTCATGCTAGTGAGGGCCGAGAATCCACTCTCACATAGGTACGTGGTTGCAAAGGGCATCAGTGTCTAAACAGCACGTTTTGCCAAGGCAGGATACTCTGAGCGCAGCCCAATCCAGAAATCTGCCAGTGGCTTCTGATTAAATTAAATTTTCACAGAACCGCTTGTTGCAATTTCGATGAGGCTCTCTTGTTCAGATATCAGTAAGTGGACTGGAGGCAGGGCATGAAAGGGATAACGAATCCAGTTGTTTGTCTCATCCATTTCGAGAAAGTACCTGCGTAATTGCACACCCAACTCACTCAGGTGCTTCGCTATATCCCATTTGACATGGCTTGAGTTCATTTGCACACAAAAAATCATACAATAATGGAAAGACCTGTGTGTTGTCCTTGTTAATTCAGACAGAGAAGAGCTCCAACTTCTTAATCATAGCCTCAATTTTGTCCCGCACATCCTCTCCCCTGTAACTATTCCCCAAGTTGTTGCTGTAAGTGAGAATGTATTTTCAGTCAACTTACCCCATAAAATAAGGGTTCATAAATAATAAATAAATAAAACTATTTTGTCACAAACTGAAATTAGGCTAACTTTTAGAATTTTGGAAACCAGGAAATAGCTGAGCGATTTCTGCATATTGCACCTTTAAATCACAGGGCAAAATTGGCAAGGAAATTGATAAGGTGTCTATCGCTGTTGAGGAAGAGATTGTTGCCAAATCCTGTTCTCTCCTTCTAAAGCATTCCAACAGTCAAAGCCATAGGTCAAACCACATATCATCTCCTCTCATTTACAGACTGTCATTACCACGTCACTCATTACATCACAAAAACCACAGCTGAACTCAACATATTCCGACATCATCTTGGAACAACTGTCACATGGGGATTTCCTTTGCTATTGATCAAGACAACCTAGTCTCCTTCCAGGAAAGCCAGGGCAAAATATAATTCCAGTTCCAAATCAATCCTAAATATTACTCAAAGTCCCTGACTGTGTCATTGTGGTGACTTCATGTGAATATCTTTGGCCCGTAGCATGCAGAATGAGGTTTACGACACCAACGGGGATTTCAACAGAGCCATGTGTTTTTTGAACTGAGAAGGCCCCAGGCTCTGCCTCACAACTTTTCTTTTTCAAAAACATGTTGAAAGTAGCCCTACACCACCTCAGCAGCCGATTGTCCTTGTTTTGCCCTTTTGTTACAGAATTTCCCAAAAATGTAGTTGTTTTAAGAGGAACTATTTTGCCCGATTCTTTTATGGGAATTATCCCAACTGATTGACGGTGTATCATCGTTAAGGTTGTGTCAGGTCCAAAATGATAAAGGGTTAGCCATGTTTGAAGGTACAGTGGTTCCTCCTTCAAAAGTTGCGAGCTTACACCGCGGAACTTAGAGGTATCCAGCGTCACGGCATAATTTCTCCAGACCACCGCAAGGGGGAGTTAGAGCACTCATTATGCATTTGGGTCCCAAGGTTTTCATATGACCAATCATAGAGTGGTTCCAATGACGAATTTGACGCGAGCCATCTGTCGCTGGTGACTTTCTTCAGCAAAGACTGAAAGTCTGACAAAACGTTACAGTGGAAGCAAATGTAATTCATTTTAACGAGTCAAATTTTCTTACAATTGAGAGGAATATGTCAATGTAGAGACAAATGATTGTGCATATTTTTTTGTCATAAAGTTAATTTCCGAAAATCGCTATTTAGCAAGTTAGCTGACTAGCTAACATTAGCCAGCTAGCTAGCGTTATTACATTAGTATGAAATTGTTGTGTTGTTTAGTGTTTTAGGGACTGCTGAGCAAACCAGGCTGTCATCTTGTGAAACAGTGCATGTAAAGAATCTAGCTAGCTAAATATAGCATTTACTGCAAATTGAATGTACAATTGTGTTAGCTTGCCTTGCTTATATTTGCTATACAATGCAGCTGAAGTAACATAGCTAGCTAACTACTTATTTGCTTATTGTATAATGCAGGATAAAAATAACTGTATGCCTATGGATGTGTTGCTAGCTTCAGTATGTAGCCGATCTGTGCATGGACCCTAAAATGTTTGGTGTTACATACACCTCTTGGAGGAGGGAACGCAACACCCTGCTACACTCAACTCCCCGTGGAGTGAAAGAGGTAGGTGCAGGTAAGGATGACAGAGACAGAAAATATTACCGTTGACTGGGAATTTATTTCCTTAACACAGTAATGTGGGGAAAAGGGGCTGGATGGAATCAAAGCAAAGAAAGTAAAAGTTAGAGTCCCCTCTCCTACCTTACCCACATGTACCCACTACTTACCTAAACTTAACACCACCTGGCACACTAACCAAAATACAGGTGTTGTCCACCCAGGTCTTACCTAGTGTTCAGAGACAGAGTACATACTACAGGTATATGTATGCCCGCAGGCCTCTTGCCTAAGCACTCCCAAGGTGCCTTCCCCTTCCCCCCTGGGAACAAATAAAACAGAATAATACAAACTTTAAGTGCACAATTTCAATAGTCAAAAACACTATTCTATTAGCACACACATGCCTCAGAAGTAGCAGCTACAAAATACTTTACAAAAAAACTGTCGCTGAGCAACAACCAACACAGTACATTCAAGAAGCTCTCTCTTCCTGACAAAGGAACACTGTCTTTTCAAGCTGCAGAAGGAGTCGGTAATTGCAAACAGCTGTATCTCCTGACGAGAGGGCGGGATCAGAGCTCATAATCTGCAATGGGGTCGACCAATCAGCTACTTGGGGGAATCCAGGAAGCCTTTTCTTGAAATACACACATACATATACACAAACCCACAACACAGAAACTGGGGAACTTAACATTTGGTATGAATATTAGTTCAGAATCTATGAATCTCAGTTATCATAGTTGTTGTATCGACATCAAGTCTATATGGCATTAATGAAGCCTATGGATTGAGTACAATATAATAACTTTATTGTGCCAAGCATGCAAGTCCTATATACATTTTTAAAAAAATATATTTTTTATTTCACCTTTATTTAACCGGGTAGGCCAGATGAGAACAAGTTCTCATTTACAACTGCGACCTGGCCAAGATAAAGCAAAGCAGTGGGACACAAACAACAACACAGAGTTACACATGGAATTAACAAACATACAGTCAATAACACAATAGAAAAGTATATATACAGTGTGTGCAAATGAGGTAAGATAAGGGACGTAAGGCAATAAATAGGCCATAGTGGCGAAATAATTACAATTTAGCAATTAAACACTGGAGTGATAGATGTGCAGACGATTAATGTGTAAGTAGAGATACTAGGGCTCAAAGGAGCAACAAAAAAATAACAGTATGGGGATGAGGTAGTTGGATGGGCTATGTACAGGTGCAGTGATCTGTGAGCTGCTCTGACAGCTGGTGCTTACAGTTAGAGAGGGAGATATGAGTCTCCAGCTTCAGTGATTTTTGCAATTCGTTCCAGTCATTGGCAGCAGAGAACTAAAGGAAAGGCAGCCAAAGGAGGAATTGACTTTGGGGGTGACCAGTGAAATATACCTGCTGGAGCACGAGCTACGGATGGGTGCTGCTATGGTGACCAGTGAGTTGAGATAAGGCGGTGCTTTACCTAGCAAAGACTTATAGATGACATGGAGCCAGTAGGTTTGGCGACGAATATGAAGTGAGAGCCAGCAAACGAGAGCGTGCAGGTCGCAGTGGTGGGTAGTATATGGGGCTTTGGTGACAAAACAGATGGCACTGTGATAGACTGCATCCAATTTGCTGAGTAGAGGGTTGGAGGCTATTTTGTAAATGACATCGCCGAAGTCGAGGATCGGCCGGATAGTCAGTTTTACGAGGGTATGTTTGGCAGCATGAGTGAAGGATGCTTTGTTGCAAAATAGGAAGCCAATTCTAGATTTCATTTTAGATTGGAGATGCTTAATGTGAGTCTGGAAGGAGAGTTTACAATCTAACAAGAGACCTAGGTATTTGTAGTTGTCCAAACATTCTAAGTCAGAACCGTCCAGAGTAGTGATGCTGGACGGGCGGGCAGGTGCGGGCAGCGATCAGTTGAAAAGTATGCATTTAGTTTTACTTGCATTTAAGAGCAGTTGGAGGCCACGGAAGGAGAGTTGTATGGCATTGAAGCTCGTCTGGAGGTTAGTTAACACAGTGTCCAAAGAAGGGCCAGAAGTATACAGAATGATGTCGTCTGCGTAGAGGTGGATCCGAGAATCACCAGCAGCAAGAGTGACATCATTGATGTATACAGAGAAAAGAGTCGGCCCGAGAATTGAACCCTGTGGCACCCCCATAGAGACTGCCAGAGGTCCGGACAACAGGCCCTCCGATTTGACACACTGAACTCTGTCTGAGAAGTAGTTGGTGAACCAGGCGAGGCAGTCATTTGAGAAACCAAGGCTGTTGAGTCTGCCGATAAAAATGTGGTGATTGACAGACTCGAAAGCCTTGGCCAGGTCGATGAAGACAGCTGCACAGTATTGTCTCTTATCGATGAAGGTTATGATATCATTTAGGACCTTGAGCATGGCAAGGGGGAGCACCCAATGACCAGCTCAGAAACCAGATTGCATAGCGGATAAGGTACGGTGGGATTCGAAATGGTCGGTGATCTGTTTGTTAACTTGGCTTTCGAAGACCTTAGAAAGGCAGGATAGGATAGATATAGGTCTGTAACAGTTTGGGTCTAGAGTGTCTCCCCCTTTGGAGAGGGGGATGACTGTGGCAACTTTTCAATCTTTGGGGATCTCAGACGATACGAAAGAGAGATTGAAAAGGCTAGTAATAGGGGTTGCAACAATTGCGTCGGATAATTTTAGAATGAGAGGGTCCAGATTGTCTAGCCCGGCTGATTTGTAGGGGTCCAGATTTTGCAGCTCTTTCAGAACATCGTCTATCGGCTGATACATGTACTGTAGTCATTACCACGCATGAGATCCCCACATTGCAGCCTGTACATTGAATATATTCACTGACCATGTACTCTTCCTTGGCAAATAAAGGTGCGGTTCAGGTGTGAATCTCTGTGAGACATTTTTCAGTCATATCCAATACCAGGTGTATCAAACTACATTATTTGGCTGATGCTGTGTCTGCATGTATGTATTACAATTATACACTTCAACAGTGTTTACCACTCCTGCTCCTGGGAAATCAATGATTACACATTGTAACTATGCAATAGACTAGAAACATGATTTAATTAAAGGCTGATTTGTAAGTCATATATACAGAAAAACAGTATACTCCACTTCCTATTTATATCTAACTCCCTTCATCTGCATTAATCTGAGGACACAGGATAGGTGTAGTATTTCAATGACATACTTAATTTCAACCAGTGGAGAATGTGAAACACTTTATTGAAAGTTCATTATCCAGGTGTTATAAATACATAATACATGCATTATAAATATTATAATTGTAATATATTATAAATACAAGTTCAATATGTACTTCAATGCACATATGATATGCATTATAAAAAAAAGCGGAACAAAGGAGTTGGGGAGAGAGGTGTAGAAGACAGAAAAGGAAAGAGTTAAAACAGAGGAGCAGGGAAGACAGCATATGAGTCATGAATTATAATATTCTCTCAGTTCATTACAATTACATAGTGTCTCTAGCAGTGGCTCCTAACCAGCCTTGGGCTCCCAGTTGGCCCGAAGGTTATTTTAAGAGCGGGTGAGGTGGCGATGACGGAACTGGCTTCCTCTCTCACATCAAAACATACCTGCCGACGAGAGACAGATGGATAGAGAGAGAGCATGATTAAGCTTTAAGTTTTTTTTATTCTAACACAGTCAGTCATCATAATCATCAGGAGGTGAAATGTAAAACTGACCTTGGATTATTAACTCTGGGACTACTACATCTCTATCTGTATTTCAATGTGAAGCACCTCTTAATAATACTTCCTGTTGACCTGACCAAGTGACCTCTCACCTATGATCATGCTGTGCCCTCTGTGTCAGCCAGTTCAGATGCGGGAGGGGTTCACCAACACAGCTGATATAACTGTGTGTGTGTAATCTCACCTGGTGTCCACACTAAGTGGCTACAGAGTACTTAATGCTGAAAAACAGACACATAAGGACAAACAATAGAAGATAATGTCATTATTAGACTTTTACATTAACCTGTCTGGCTCTGGCGTTCCGCTAGCGGAACTCCTCCCACATTCCACTGAAAAGGCAGAGCGCGAAATTCAAAATATATTTTTTAGAAATATTTAACTTTCACACATTAACAAGTCCAATACAGCAAATGAAAGATAAACATCTTGTGAATCCAGTCAACATGTCCGATTTTTAAAATGTTTTACAGCGAAAACACCACATATATTTATGTTAGCTCACCACCAAATACAAAAAAGGACAGACATTTTTCACAGCACAGGTAGCATGCACAAAGCCAACCTAACTAACCAAGAACCAACCAAACTAACCAAGAAACAACTTCATCAGATGACAGTCTTATAACATGTTATACAATAAATCTATGTTTTGTTCGAAAAATGTGCATATTTGAGCTATAAATCAGTTTTATATTGCAGCTACCATCACAGCTACCATCAGAAATAGAACCGAAGCAGCCAGAGTAATTACAGACACCAACGTCAAATACCTAAATACTCATCATAAAACATTTCTGAAAAATCGATGGTGTACAGCAAATTAAAGACAAACATCTTGTCAATCCAGCCAATATTTCCGATTTTTTAAGTGTTTTACAGCGAAAACACAATATAGCATTATATTAGCTTACTACAATAGCCTAACACACTACCGCATTCATTCATCAAGGCACGTTAGCGATAGCAATAGGCACGTTAGCGATAGGGAATAAACCAGCAAAAGATATTAATTTTCACTAACCTTCATAAACCTTCATCAGATGACAGTCCTATAACATCAGGTTATACATACACTTATGTTTTGTTCGAAAATGTGCATATTTAGAGCTGAAATCAGTGGTTATACATTGTGCTAACGTAGCATCTTTTTCCCAGAATGTGCAGATATTTTTATGACACTCCAACTATTCTGACCAAATAACTATTCATAAACGTTACTAGAAAATACATGTTGTATAGGAAATGATAGATACACTAGTTCTTAATGCAATCGCCGTGTTAGAATTCTAAAAATAACTTCATTACGACATCCAGCTTAGGTATAGCTAGAGAGTACCCAAAATCTGGGCGCAAACGACTAGTACAACATGTTCGACAGATATATGAAATAGCATCATAAAATGGGTCCTACTTTTGATGATCTTTCATCAGAATGTTGTACAAGGGGTCCTTTGTCGGGAACAATCGTTGTTTGGATTTAGAACGTCCTCTTCTCAAGTCAATTAGCACGGAAAGCTAGCAAAGTGGCGCTAAGCTCTCCTTCCTGAACAAAGGCACACAACGCAACACGCCTAACGTCCCGAATAAATTTCAATAATCTAATAAAACTATATTGAAAACATTTAAATATAGAGGGCTATGTGTCTCACCACTTGGTCATTGGTTATTAAAATCATGACTTGGCAGCAACCGGGGCTTGATAGTCCAGTGAAAATGGCTGAGTGTTTATGTGTGGTAAATCTGAAAATTAGCAGCTGACATCTTTATTTTTTTATTTATTAATGCATGTGAGACAGCTTCCATGTACAACAAGACAGGCAGAGAGAAAGAGAGAAAAATAACACATAACAGTTAAATTACCTCTAGTTATGGGCACTTTTGCCAGCAATAAAGCTTCCACGGCCTGTTCCTCGGACAGTGAAAGTACATCTGGCAATATCTTCATTTTCGACCCCTTGATCAGCTCGCTCTCTGAAAGTAAAGAAAATAGCTTATTTATTGTAGATATGACAACAATAACTGCGATATGACCGTTCAATCTAAAGCAGCAAATGTCATTTTCAGGATATGTCAGTACAGCACAGAAAGCTTAACACCAGACTGGTATTGTGGTTGTTCATTAGGTGATGGGAAATATGCAATATGCATACAAAATAATATACTTACCTTCCTTGAAAATCCATCTATACCGCCAAAGTTGACAATGTTGTATCTTGAAAAAAAGCATTGGAATTAAAAGTGAAATGTTTAACCTATTAATCTTTCATTATATATGTATTACCACATTTATGTATTTATGTATTACCATGCATCATTTAAAATGTGTCTATGAATAAGTAATGATACCTGCACCATCTAAATTCTGCAAAGACTCCCAAACTCTTCGCCATTGTACACGATGGCCCATTGCTTGGAGACTTCCTTTGACCATTCTAAAGCCTGCATGGGACATCCTTGCCTTAATGGCCCTGACTTTCTGGTTTAACTCTTCATCTGACATATCAGAATAGCATTCCCTGACAGACATATTGTGTTCTTTCATCCTTCTGTAAAAAAGCTAACCGTTACACTGTCATGAAATATGATTATATATCGACTATGAAACAAATAGGACATGACCTGCTTATGAGTTGCCATGAAAGAAAGTTGGACGAATTCAACTGAAAATGGCGAGAACAGGCGTTCGTAGCAAAATGTTTTTGGTTAGCCTGAAAATAATAATTGCATGATTTATCATTCTACGGTATGTATGTATCTACGTAATAAAGTAGAATGTTATGAACCGACACTGAATCGTAGGACCTAACTACTAGCTATGTAGAAGTTGGATGGAAGAACGCCCAGTGCTGCTTACCTGAGATGCCGTCATCACACAGTCCTTCGTAGGTGTCCGCTATGACTTCCTTAGTGTCGGAAAAAAGTCTGAATACTCATAAAATGGCCAAAATGGAGGGTGGTTGATAGCATAATTAAGTTTTGTTTTCAAATACATTTTTTGTTCTCAAAATATTTTGGGGAATAAAATGCATAAGGTTTTGCACTCTATTACAAAATATTTGATCGCAAAAGACTTTGAAGCCTCGTTTTTGCTTTCAGAACAATAATTTTTGATGGAAAAGAAAAAAGGTTTCGCTCTCAACAAAAAGACACAAATGTCCCTCCATAGCATATGACAATTTGCCTGTGAATAACCAGACCTTAATACAAACTTGCTATGCAGAATTCTTGACACACAACCGAAGATGCTGCCATATCCTGCCAGCACGCCCACAAGCGAGCCACTCGTGGAAGAGGGCGAGGAACGAGATGGGAGTAACAACAATTTGTTGCAAGTTGGGGAGGGGGGCTAATAGCTGAACATTCGACTATTCAACCTTTACTGAAGAATAATCTAATAGCCGAGCTAGATTTTCACACCTCAATTATATTAGATTTTCACACCTCAGTATATTAACTATAGGCTAACTACCCAACGTTTATTGACTTGATTATTCTCATCATTGTTAGCTTAGCTAAATGGTATAGTCGTTGTTTGCGCTCAATACCCATTGAATATGACCGGTGTCAGTAAACGTCGGCAAAAAGCGTAATTAAATTATTTCCAACAGCACAGTTACAGTCACCAACGCTCTGGTTAACACAAAAATTGCCTAACCAGCTCTGCTAGGGGGAGTAAAATGCTCAGAGTGGTCTCATTTGTGTCTAGAAGTAGCTAGCAAGCTAGCCAATGTTAGCTTGGGTGCTTGACTGCCATTGTAAGGCCAGAACGCTCAAATCAACTCTACTCCTCGGCCCGAATGTCCAGTGTGCACTCCGAGAGCAAAACGGTCTTAATTTACAAACTGACAACTGAATTTATGAGCGCAGGCAATCCAAATTGAATTTAACTAGGCAAGTCAGTTAAGAACAAATTCTTATTTACAAGGACAGCCTACTCCTTCCTCCCCGACGGGCAATTGAGCCATGCCCGCACAACACAGGGATTCTTTAGCTAAACAGCCCAGTACTGTACTGCCGACCGTCACGTTGTACAGCGCCATATTTTCCGTTCCATCCTAACAGAAACCCAGAGGGTTTTTTGTTTTTCTTGGAATAGAAACACCATAATATTAATCAAATTAATTAAGCAAGTACCAGTCAAAAGTTCAGACACACCTACTCATTCTGTAAGGTTCTGTATTTATTTTCTTAGTCAACCTTGTGTTCTGTTTCGTTGTGTTCTTAAATGTAGCCCTGTTTCTTTGTGTTCTTGAACGTAGCCCTGTCTTTCATTTTTGTTCATTGATTTCACCTGTGTTAGTTACTCACCTGGTCTCATCAGCTCCTTATTTAGTTCAGTTCATTATGTTTGTGCCTTTGTGAGGTATTGTTCGCTTTGACTTTACTAAGCCTTTTCCTAGCTCGTTTGTGAGAACCAGTTATAGCCTTCAGTCCTAGTTTTGATTCACCTGCCTGTTTGCCTACCTGTGTATGACAATTGCTTGCGACCGCCTTCTGCAATGGCGAAATAAACACCTGCTGCACTCTGTGTGAATCTACACCTTTTTCTCCCTCAGTATACATTACACATTCCAGGATTTCTTTGTTATTTTTAAAATGTTCTACATTGTAGACTATGAAATAACACATATGGAATCAGTTAAGAACAAATTCAGCATACTCCTTCCTCCCCGTCAGGGAATTGAACCCAGGTCTCCCTCCGTGCCCGAATTCTGTAGTACAGACATGGCCTGCGCTCCCTTATGTAGGGGATTAGGTACTTTCCCATGTTTACTACAGTATGTATTGTAGACTATGTTTCATTGTCAGACTGCACAGTAGCCTAATAAACAAATGCAGGGGGCTTATATCTTCTAAATGCTTTATTATCCAAATGTAAAAGCATATACAGTACTGTATTTCTTCAGCATCTTTATGCTTTAATAAAATAATGATACTCTTTCAAAATGCATGTTGATTTAGTTATGGATCCATAACGAATTATTACGGGAATAAATCACTGATTTACAGAAATATTGGAACAAAGTTGTCTAATGAAGGCAAACAATGTAGAATCCTTCAATCTTCCTATGCCGTAGCCTGCTCCCGACCGTCACATACAGCGCCATATTTTCCATTCCATCCTAACGGAAACCCTGAAAGGGTTTCATTTTTCTCAGAATAGAAACACCATAATATTAATCATATTAAGCCACATTTTTTAAAATCAATCCCATATACTATGTTATTACAAAAAAGGTTTTAGATGATCTGGTAATGCCAATATGGAAGACTATCAAATGCTTCTCAAAGATGCCCTCTGGTGGTCAAACTAGTACTAACTTGCATTAACAGAAAAAAATGACTGACAATTAGATAACGTGCCACAGAATGCTGCAGCAGCCCGCAAGCTGTGCTGGAGTATGACAACTTTTAAATGAGCAACCACTGTAGGGCATTGGGATTTATAAAATTGATGCTAATATAGCTTCAAAATCACTGCAAAAAAACTTGGAAAAGCATCTCAAGTGGAAAAGGCTCATCTCTGTAGTTTAAGTGTTAGACCACTACCGCCACCTTGTGCTGTAAAGTGTGATACACAGGTGCTTGACTACTTAGGGCAGGGTTCCCCAAACTCTGTCCTCGGGACTCCAAGGGGTTCATGTTTTTGTTTTTGCCCTAGCACTACACAGCCGATTCAAAAACCAAAACGTTGTACCCCTTGGGGTCCCGAGAACTGAGTTTGGGAAAGGTTGACTTAGGGGCATATGGAAAAGTAACTGCCCTAAAAACACATGAAACCCATTTTAGACAGAATGGTAAGTATGCTGAAATGTAGCTGTTTTTTCTTACTGCTCTTTGAACAACAGCTCCACTGCTCTCAGCACTTAACTTTATTAAACTATACATCTTTCAACGGCATCAATACAAAGAGGGTTTCTATACATTTCAGTTTCTAGACTTACACAATAACAATACAAACAAGGGCAAAATACTGTAGATTAGACAATCATGTGTAAACAATCCAGAACATTCTGCAAAAATCTCTCGGTAGGTATGAAACTCATCAGTATCTACCAACAAGTTGCGACATGGAAGCATGTGAGTGATAATCACATGGGGCTTGTGTTCCTCTTTTTTTCTCTCTTTTTTTAAGAAGTGCTCCACACCATCTTGGTCCATTGCCATTTTGTGTGCAGTTGTGCTGAGTCACGACAGCAGGAAACGAAAGGCCACCATTGGCTCATTCTGAATCTGATAGATCTCCCTGCTGGATACAGGTCTTCTCCCTCACCCCCTTCACCATGCTTTCCTGCTGTAGTGGGTAAGGGTTAACAAAAAACACACAACCATGTTATTCACATTTTAGTAGAAATCATGGCCCATATTCATAAAGTGTCTCAAATAAGTGTGCTGATCTAGGTTCAGGTCCCTCCTCTCATTCATTATGATCTTAAAGGCAAAAATGATCCTAGTTAAGCAATCCTACTCAGACGCTTTGAAAACAGGCCAAGTTCTGTTATCTTTGTAAAAAGGGAACTCTAGAGAAACTCTCGGAATTTACATGTATTTGTTGCACATTAACAAGCACATTTAAAGTGGCATGCATATGGGCAAACTTATCAACTTCGGTGTCACTGAAACTAGGGCAGTCTGATGCACAGTGCTAAGTTAAGACTGTGTCACGTTCTGACCATAGTTCTTTTGTGTTTTAGTGTTGGTCAGGACGTGAGCTGGGTGGAAATTCTATGTTGTGTGTCTAGTTTTTCCGTTTCTATGTTTGGCCTGATATGGTTCTCAATCAGAGGCAGGTGTTTGTCATTATCTCTGATTGGGAACCATATTTAGGTAGCCTGTTTTGTGTTGGGTTTTGTGGGTGGTTGTCTTCTGTCTTTGTGTTCTTTGCACCAGATAGGACTGTTTCGGTTAGATTCACTTTTGTTATTTTGTATTGTGTCTTGTTCAGTTGTTTATTATTAAAACATGGACACTAACTACGCTGCGTCTTGGTCCGATCCCTGCTACACCTGTTCAGACGAAGAGGAGGAAATCTGCCATTACAGAACCACCCACCAAAAAAGGACCAAGCAGCGTGGGAAGGGACAGCAGCAGCGGCCAAGTACACAGGACTCCTGGACATGGGAGGAAATTCTGGACGGTAAGGGACCCTGGGTTCAAGCTGGAGAATATCGCCGCCCTCGTGAAGAGCTGGAGGCAGCTAAAGCCGAGAGGCGGTGGTATGAGGAGGCAGCACGGAAGCGTGGCTGGAAGCCAGAGAGGCAGCCCCAAAAATGTATTGGGGGGGGGTGGCTAAAGGAGGTTGTGGCGAAGTCAGGTAGGAGACCTGCGCCAACTTCCCGGGCTTACTGTGGAGAGCGAGAGTACGGGCAGACACCGTGTTATGCGGAAGAGCGCACGGTGTCTCCTGTACGTGTGCAGAGCCCGGTGCGGTACATCCCAGCTCCTCGTATCAGCCGGGCTAGAGTGGGCATCGAGCCAGGTGCCATGAAGCCGGCCCAATGCATCTGGTCTCCAGTGCATCTCCTTGGGCCGGTGTACATGGCATCAGCCTTACGCATGGTGTCCCCCGTACGCCAGCACAGCCCAGTGCGGGTTATTCCACCTCACCGCACTGGCCGGGCTAAGGGGAGAATTCAACCAGGTAAGGTTGGGCAGGCTCGGTGCTCAAGAACGCCTTCACGGTCCGGTATATCCGGTGCCACCTCCTCGCACCAGCCCAGTACCACCAGTGCCTACACCACGCACCAGGCTTCCTGTGCGTCTTCAGAGCCCTGTTCCTCCTCCACGCACTCGCCCTGTGGTGCGTGTCTCCAGCCTGGTACCACCAGTTCCGGCACCACGCACCAAGCCTCCTGTGCGTCTCCAGAGCCCTGTACGCCCTGTTGCTGCTCCTCGCACTAGCCTTGCGGTGCGTGTCCTTAGCCCGGTACCACCAGTTCCGGCACCACGCACCAGGCCTACTGGCCTCAGCAGGCCAGAGTCTGCTGTCTGCCCAGCGCCGCACCGTCTGCCCAGCGCCGCGCCGTCTGCCCAGCGCCGCCCGCCCAGCGCCACCCGCCCAGCCGCCGCGGACAGACCCTCCCCTATAGGTTCAGGTTTGTGGAGGAATAATGGTCTTGGGCTGTTTTTCAGGGTTCAGGCTAGGCCCCTTAGTTCCAGTGAAGGGAAATCTTAATGCTACAGCATACAATTATATTCTAGATGATTCTGTGCTTCCAACTTTGTGGCAACAGTTTGGGGAAGGCTCTTTCACGTTTCAGCATGACAATGCCCCAAGTTTGCAAAAAGGCACAGGAAAGACAGATCATAAGGCGAAAGATTCTGTAGTCTGATAAAACAAAAATGTTTCTCTTTGGCCTGAATGAAGCGCTATGTCTGGAGAAAACCAGGCAAAGCTCATCACTTGTCTAGCACCATCCCTACCGTGAAGCATGGTGGTGGCAGCATCATGCTATGGGGATGCTTTTTAGCGACAGGGACTGGGAGTCTGGATACAGGAAACGATGAATGAGCCAAATACAGGTTGATGAGAGCCTGCTTCAGAGTGCAAATGACCTTAGACTGGGGGGGGGGGGGGGGCGTATATTTACATTCCAACAGGACAATGACCCCAAGCATACAACCAAAGCAACGTTGGAATGGCTTCAGAACAAGAATGTGAAAGTCCTTGAGTGGCCCAGCCAAAGCCCAGACTTGAATCCCATTTACAATCTGTGGAAAGACTCAAAGATTGCTGTTCACCGCCACTCCCTATCTAACTAAACAGAATTTGAGATAATCTGCAAGGAAGAAAATCCCCAAATCCAGATGTGCAAAGAAGACATACCCAAGATGACTAGCTGTAGTCCTTTGGTGGCAATAGTCGTAATTGCCACCAAAGGTGCTTCTACAAAGTATTGACTCATGTCTAAAAACATGTTTTCATTATGGGGGATTGTGTGTAGATCGGTGAGATTAAAAACTATAATTTTGTCCATTTTGAATTCAGGCTGTAACAACAAAATGTGGAATGAGTCAAGGGGTATGAATACTTTCTGAACACACTGTATATGGGCTGCTTTATTAGCCATATATCTGTACAGATGTAAAAAAATAAAATATTAATTCAAAATCTCGAGCCACCAGTTCTGATTATAGACCGCATGTACACGGACCAATATAGATGAATAGAGGGCACACTTGCCACTAGATAGGAAAGCCCTCTATGGACTTTGCTATCACAGAAGCGATCCATGGCAAAGATCAGGTGCGCCCTGTATACATTTAAGGATTAAATTACTTCACTATTCAAATAATATCATGACATTTTTATTCGGATAGTCGAAAGACATGTTTTAACGAAAACATTTATTTTTTTGGCGGGGACTTCAATGGAGACTTGCTCGCACGACTCAAGAGAGCCAGTGCTTGTTTCAGCAGAATGGTGGGGAGGGGTGAGAGAGGAACAGGGGCCAGTGTGTGTGACAGTCTATGTGTGTGGCACAGAGGGATAGAGAGAAAGTAGCCAAACCGACTCACGCTGCCATGGGTTATCTATCATACCATCTGGTAGAGGCTAGCTAGCCACAGTAGTCAGCCAAGTTAGCTAGCTAACGAGATAAAGTAGCGAGGCTCCATTCATATATAACAGTCTACCATTTGGTTGATCATTGTAGCATACTTCTTATTTAGCCAACTTAATTCCATAGTTTTTTGTCCATTTTGCATCGATTAGAAATCTCCCACTTCACTTGCTACACATGAAGCCTGTAACTGTATCGCCGCTTTGATTGACAGTAACAAAAAGCTACACCTGTGAAGGCTACCGGTGTATCTTTATTAATGGGGAGCTGTCATGAAACTTTTGTTTTATAAAAATGTCAAATGTAATGGTCTATCCTTGTAGGCTATGCATCAATGTCACAGTTTTATTTCATTTTAGACAAACCCTTTTCATTGTTAAAATATATATATTTTTTATTCTCAAATGAATACTCTCCAAGTAATCTAATACCAATGTACGTTCGGATAGTCAAATAAACGTGCCCATCCCTAATACATTTCTATGGACAGCAGCTGTCATGACATTTCTCCAAACAGCCTTTCTCTGCTCGCTCGAGAACTAAATTAAGAAATAAGTTGAGATACATTTGACAAAGTAACTGTAATAATATTACCAAATGTGAAAAGTAATGAGTTACTTTACACTGTTACTCAAAAGTAATCTGATTACATAATGCATTACCCCCAACGCTGTCAAGGACACAGAGGCTGACATACATACAAATATACACAAACATACCTTCTCCTCTGTGTCGGCAAACATGAGAATCACGTCTTCCACATCAAACTGCAGCGTTCCGTCTTCTGAAGCGTGACCCTCCAGCGCCACTCCCTGATATCAATCACAGCGACACATAAACAACTTTGTTAGACACACTCAGCAGAAATGCTAATAGTAACGTTGAATTAAACTTATAATATATTATAAAGAGAGTACCACTACTACAATAGAGAATCACCTTGATAAGGAAACCAGGTGGATTCTGGGAGTCTGAGTAATTTCCAGTCTTCTTTGGATCACCTGCCTGCAGGGCCTGGGAAGCCCCTTCTCCCTCCTCCTTCATCTCCACCTGGCTGGCCTCCGCAGGGGGGAAGGAGTGCCTCTCAGAGGGGGGGAAGGAGCAGCGTGGAGCAGGACGAGGTGGGGGCTTGGCTTTACCATTCTTTGGAGAAACAGGCGCATTCTCCTGCTCAGTGTCATGTGGGACGTCGCTCCCTGTGGACATTGGAAGAGCCTCCTGACTGATTGCGACTTCACACCCAGTCACCTCTGACATTTGAACCTGCCCTTTTCCGACGGATTGGCTAGGGCCCTGCTCCTCTGAAGCCCCACCCTCTGGGACATCACTCAGACCCTCTGACGCGACGTCGCTCCCGACCCCGTTGTCGCTGTCACACGCCGACCGCCTGTTGGGCGTAGCAGCGCCGTTGGAGCTTAGCTCGTCTGAGAAGTCGGACGTTTCTGACGTGAGGACGCTGTGAGTGCCCTCATCTGCCTCTCCTGCGAGGGAAACGTGCTCCTCAGAGATGCTCTGGGTGTGGGTCTCGTGGCTGGACAGGACAGTCTCGTTGCTGTTTTCGGGGGCTGCGGATGCTTGGAGGGATGTGTGGTCCGAGGGGAAGGCAGTGTTACAGGGGATGGGTGCCGAGATGACCAGGGATTTCCTCTTCTTGGACTTGGTGCTAAGAGAGGAGATAGAGGGTGAGTTGATCTGGCTGGTGGCAGAACATTTGGTCTGATATTCTCAGATCATTTCCCAAATTGCAGACTTATTGAGAGACAGTCAAGAGTAAATTTGTTTTCTCAATTGGAAATAAATTGACTGTTAACTTTTACTTGATTGGCAATATGTACAGTATATCACATATGGACTATGAGAGGCTAAACCAATGTGATACATTCTCATGGTCATCTAAATCACTGACCCGTTGAGGCCTTTGATGATGAACGCTTTTCCTGAATGCTGAGTCTCCAGCTTCTTCATCACACTGTAAAGCTCGTGGTTCAGCTGCAATCAATAGGGGTTATTCTATTAGTCAATTTCAGTCGACTTGCAGTACATTTCTTCATCTGATCAGTGAGATGCCAACTACATCAGAGTAACATCTATTATTTATATCAGTGATGCAGATGTCAAAAATACTGTAATCGCTTTATTCCTTTTGGGAGAATAAAATCCATATTTAGAATGTAGGGAAAAAAAACAACCTCACCACGCTTATTTCCTTATAGAAGACATCCCTCAGGTTGGAAATGTTTTGAAAGACGGTCACGTAACAGCCAATCCGGCTTCAGACAAAAGGGGAAATAGTCTGTTACACTGGAGCCACTTAGTGCAAATAAGTTCAGGCTGTTTGCAGATAGAAATATACTAGACACAAAGGATTCTTCTTTCTACACCGAATAGAAATATGAACTCAACGTGAAACAATTTCAAAGATTAAACTGCGTTACGGTTCATAAGGAAATCAGTCCATTTAGAATGATTGTATTAGGCCCTAACCTATGGATTTCAAATGACTGGGAATGTGACGCATTTCTTTTGAATAGTTGACCACGCTGTTGATTGTGGCCTGTGGAATGTTGTCCCACTCCTCTTCAATGGCTGTGCGAAGTTGCTGGATATCGGTGGCAACTGGAACAAGCTGCTGTACACGTAGATACATAGCATCTCAAACTGCTCAATGGGTGTCATGTCTGGGGAGTATGCAGGCCAATGGAAGATGGACATTTTCAGCATCCAGGAATTGTGTACAGATCCTTGTGACAAGGGGCTGTACATTATCATGCTGAAACAGGTGATGGCGGCGGATGAATGGCACGACAACGAGCCTCAGGATCTCGTAACGGTATCTCTGTGCATTCAAATTGCCGTAGATAAAATGCAATTGTGTTCGTTGTCCGTAGCTTATGCCTGCCCATACCCCCACCATGGGAAACTCTGTTCACAACATTGACATCAGCAAACCGCTCGCCCACACGACACCATCTGTCCAGTACAGTTGAAACCGGGATTAATCCGTAAAGAGCACACTTCTCCAGTGTGACAGTGGCCATCGAAGGTGAACATTTGCCCACTGAAGTCAGTTAAGAAACCGAACTGCAATCAGGTCAAGATGAGCTTCCCTGAGACCGTTTCTGATAGTTTGTGCAGAAATTCTTCAGTTTTGCAAACCCAAAGTTTCATCAGCTGTCCGGGTGCAATTCTCAGATGATCCCGGAGGTGAAGAAACCGGATGTGGAGGTCTTGGGCATGTGCGGTTACACGTGGTCTGCAGTTGTGAGGCCAGTTAGACGTACTGCCAAATTCTCTAAAATCATGTTGGAGGCAGCTTATGGTAGAGAAATTGACATTCAATTCTCTGGTAACAGCTCTGGTGGACATTCCTGCAGTCCGCATGCCAATTCCACCCTCCCTTAACTTGAGACATTGTGAGATTGTGTTGTGTGACAAAACAGCACATTTTAGAGAGGTCTTTTATTGTCCCCAGCTCAATGTGCACCTGTGTAATAATCATGCTGTTTAATCAGCTTCTTGATATGCCACACCTGTCAGGTGGATTAATATCTTGGCAAAGGACAAATGCTCACTAACAGGGATGTAAACAAATGTGTGCATCACTTGAGAGAAATAAGCTTTTGTGCATATGGAACATTTCTGGGATCTTTTATTTCAGCTTATGTAACATGGGACCAAGACTTTACATGTTGCGTTCATATTTTTGTTCAGTATACATGTTAGTTCAATTCTACCATGTCTGCTCTACACATTCTGAACACTCCATCCCATTAAATATGCTCCTGCATACACAGCCATTCTCAGGGCCAGTCTTTTGGAACCACTACTAGTTTACAGTAAGCTGGTCGAGTTCATTACGGCATGCAACTGAACAATATTTGAAAACATTTTGCAACAGAAAATGAACATTCTGTATTTCATAAGTACAATAGTTCACCCATTTCAGTAAAAAACATTTTTTTTAATGCATAATGAACATGACCCTGATGTGCTGTGGTCCATTGACTTTACCTTTGATAGAGAACAGGCAGCTCCTCCCTCATCTCTTTGTTGATTTCCTCAAACACACTCTGGGCTATGTTGAACTCCTCCTCTGCCTGGTTAGAGAGAAATGGCATTCAAATGCCTTCAGTACCTTTATCCAAATATGTTGACAAAAAAATATAGAATTTACGTTTAATTTTCAACACACCTTTGTGATTTTGGCGTCGTCTTTCTTCTTGGCATTCTGCAGCGCCTCCAAGTGGTGCCGTGAGGAATCGTAGTCTACTAGCTTCCGACCGCGTTTGGCCAATCGTTCCTAAGAGGCACGAGGACACTATAAGTCTCTTGATTGTAAGACAAAGCAGCAATGTGAACACATGGGGAGATAAAAGTTGATGTGAACCAGATATATTGCACCAAAAACAGTTGATATAAGTACATCAGAAGCTACCTTGACTTCATGAAACTGGCCAGTGTAATTCTCCATGGTGCGGACGATTTGGTCTGTTAGTTTCTCTTCGTAATCGTTCCACAGCAAGTCCTCACTCTGTAATAATGGGAAGAAAAGGAAAAATATATATATTTAAAAAAAACCTTCAGCCTGCTTTCAACATTTACAAAATATTCACAGAAAGAACTGTCTCTGCCTCACCTGAAACATACTGACATGGAAATAATATACTGCCCAACACTAAGGGAATGTACAGTATAAGAGAATGTTGAAACATTTCAAATCAACACTATTCTATATGAGCACCAATATGGTTTTCATATAAACTACAACACAGATTGTGTTTTGCAACTTGTGGATAAAATCTTTACAGCCCTTAACAATACGCTCTTGGCATCTTTTCAGATTTATCCAAAGCGTTTGACACGGTGGATAATAAAATATTACTTTCTAAATTGTATTACGTTTTTTTTCATAATAATACATATAATTGGTTATATAGCTATGTTTGTTATGATGAAGCACAATTTGTTCATGCAAATGGCAGTGCATCTACCAGGGCCAATATATCCTTCGATAATTGGACCTTTGTTATTCCTAATCTACAGTATATTCATTAACTTGCTGCTGTGTCTCCTACCATACTTCCCATTCTCTTTGCTGATGATACCAATTTGGTTTTATCACACAATAATTTTGATTCACTAATTAATGAAGCCAACTCAGGTATGGCCACATTTTCTGAATGGTTCCAGATAAAAAAGTATTTTTAAATGAAAAAAAATCCAACTTTATTGTATTCACTAGTAAGAATAAGAAATACTGTAAAAAATAACCAGAATATCAATTAGGGGAAATGAAATGGAACAAGTCACATCCACTAGATTCCTTTGAGTTCTAATTGATGAAAAGTTATCCTAGAAAGATCATATTCAATTTGTCCGTAGCAAAGTGATGAAATCGGTTGGTATCATCAGAAAGATTAGTGGTTTGGTTCATCAGGCTTGCTTCCTAACTCTATACTATAGCTTAAATTTACCCATATCTCATTTACTGTAATATTGTCTGGGCCAGTACATATGCCTCCTACCTACACAAATAATACATAATACAATGCAAGACTAGCCACATCCTCTAATTACCTGGCTCCATCTGCACCTTTGTTTAAGAAACTAAATATCTTGTCTATTTAGAACAAACGTCAATTATGCACTACAAATACTCATACCTCCCAGACACTTTACCTAAACCCTTCAATGGATTCTTCCAGGTTAATTCTGAAATCCATCTATATAACACAAGACACTGAGATTACCTTCACCCTCCCCACTGCCACACCTCACATACTTAATTCTCTATCAGATACAGAGGTATCATACTCTGGAATTCTTGTCTTCACATAGCCAAAACCTCATCATCCCTCAATAACTTCAAGCGAAGACTGGGGGTCAGCTTGATGAACCAAACTAGCCAATAATCCCATCCATGTAGTCTCAAACATGTTTTCTTCTTGTTTACTGAGTATATCATGTACAATTATAATTAATATGCTTTGTTTAACTTATATTTGTGGTGTGGTTGTCATATACAGTGCAATCAGAAAGTATCAGACCCCTTCACCTTTTGTTTTACGTTACAGCCTTATTCCAAAATGGATTAAAGAAAACATTTTCTTCATCAATCTACACACAGTACCAATAATGACAAAGCAAAAACAGGTTTTTAGAAATATTTGCAAATTTACATAAAACATTTTTGAAAACGTATTTACATAAGTATTCCGGCCTTTTGCTATGAGACTCGAAATTGAGCTCAGGTGCATCCTGTTTTCATTGACCCTCCTTGAGATGTTTCTGCAACTTGACTGGAGTCCACCTGTGGTAAATTCAATAGATTGGACATGATTTGGAAAGGCACACACGTCTAAAGAAGGTCCCACAGTTGACAGTGCATGCCAGAGCAAAAACCAAGCCATGAGGTAGAAGGAATTTTCCATTGAGCTCCAGGACAGGATTGTGATGAGGCACAGATCTGGGGAAGTGTACCAAAAAATGTCTGCAGCATTGAAGGTCCCCAAGAACACAGTCGACTCCATCATTCTTAAATGGAAGTAGTTTGGAACCACCAAGACTCTTTCTAGAGCTGGCCGCCTGGCCAAACTGAGCAATCGGGGGAGAAGGGCCTTGGTCAGGAAGGTGACCAAGAACCTGAAGGTCACTCTGACAGAGCTCCAGAGTTCCTCTGTGGAGATGGGAGAACCTTCCAAAAGGACATCCTTCTCTGCAGCACTCTACAAATCAGGCCTTTATGGTAGAGTGGCCAGACAGAAGCCACTCCTCAGTAAAAGGCACATGACAGTCTAAAGGATCCTAAAGGACTCTCAGACCATGAAACCAAGATTGAACTATTTGGCCTGAATGCCAAGCGTCACTTCTGGAGGAAATCTGGCACCATCTCTACGGTGAAGCATGGTGGTGGTAGCATCATGCTGTGGGGATGTTTTTCAGCGGCAGGGACTTGGAGACTAGTCAGGATTGAGGGAAAGATTAATGGAGCAAAGTACAGAGAGATCCTTGATGAAAGCCTGCTCCAGGGTGCTCAGGACCTCACCTTCCAACAGGACAACGACCCTAAAACACACAGCCAAGACCATGCAGAAGTGACTTCAGGACAAGTCTCTGAATGTCCTTGAGTGGCCTAGCCAGAGCCCGGACTTGAAATCATGTCCGATCGAACATCTCTGTAGAGACCTGAAAATAGCTCTGCAGTGGCGCACCCCATCCAACCTTACAGAGCTTGAGAGGATCTGCAGAGATGAATGGGAGAAACTCCCCAAATACAGGTGTGCCAAGCTTTTAGCGTTATACCCAAGAAGACTCGAGGCTGTAATCGCTTCCAAAGGTGCTTCAACAAAGTACTGAGTAAAGGGTCTGAATACGTACATACATGTGAAATTTAAGTTTGATTTACTTTGAATAAATGTGCAACATTTCTAAAAAAAAATGTTTTGGGGTTTTGTGTGTAGATTGATGAGGGAAAACTATTTAATACATTTTAGAATAAGGCTGTAACATAACGTAAATGTGGGCTTACAACACCTGCACACCGTTTTTACCCATTTGTTTATCTGTACTGTTTTTTCTTTCACTTCTTTGGTGTGAGCAAATAAATAAAACTAATTAAAAAGCACTCCTTTCAAAATGAAATTCTGGTCAACACACTGGTATTCTTGTAGGCTCCACTTATTTTAAATCTCAAACAAATGTTTCTGTCAATAGAATCCTTGTTAATCAGCATTCTAACTATAGTCTAGAGATGGACATTTGAAAGGATTTCACTATTCAAATATATCATATTTTTTAGGATATCCAAATAGAAATACATGTGTTTTAAAAGAAAACATTTTGCGGGGGAAACATCAATGGAGACTTGCTCGCGCTACTCAAGAGAGCAGGTCTTTGTTTCGGCACAAAGGTGGGGGAGAGGCGAGAGAGGACGAGGGGCCAGTGTGTGTGGTAGGTAGGGAGAGGTAGAAAGTAGACAAACCGACTCACTCTAGTTAGACAAACTTGTTGATGTCATAGGTTATCTATCATACCATCTGGTAGAGCCCATCTTGACCACATCAAATCGTTGTAAAGAATTTAGCTAGCTACAGTAGCGAGGTAAGTAAGCCAGCTAGCTAGCTAATGTAGCAAGGCTAATTAAGGCCATTTTTCTGTATTCCCTGTACATGTCTACAACAACTACATTCATATGAAACAACAGCAGACCTGTTGGTTGATCATTGTAGCCTACTTCTGTAGGGGAGTTAAAATTGTTATTCCATCAAACTTCAAATTATTAGAACAGTACACAACACAGAACATTCAGGTTAAGGGTCAGTGGCCCAAGCCCGCTAACACGAATGTTCCAAGTTCAGACGGAAGAGGAAATCAGACGCTATGACCGCCAGGAACTTTAGTTTTGGTTTATAATATATATATATATATATATTGTTCTATCCTTGTAGGTTATGTAGCAATGTAAGTTTTATAAACATTTTGACAAAGCCTTTTCATTGATAAAAATATACCTATATTTGTTCTCTCAAATGAATACTCTCCCAAGTGATCTAATATTAACATCTGTTTGGATATTCAAATTACCACACCCATCCCTGCTATAGACCACAACAAAATACCCAGCTGTGGCCCACCTCCATGATGACAGACAGGTCCTCTCCTCCCTGCCAGTCAGGTTCGTAGACGTCTCTTAACGTCTGGGACAGTCGCTTGGATGTCTCATGCATCACTGTAGAGAAGGACAGAAGGAAAATTGACTGCAGTTGTCATAAAAATGTTTGTGTGTAGATAACAAGTGATCTGCTAGGCAAGTGGTGTTAACTAGGCTAGGGGACAGGGTTTGGGGATATAGTATTCACTACATCCCCAGACACTGTCAAGGGTAGTATTCACTACCAAACAAGGTGGGACTACATGAAGTTGTCCAATAAGAAACTCTTATTTTCTGCAGCAAAACGTTTTTGCTACGGTGTACACTAATAAGGCTGTGTCTAGACTTCACAGTTCATGCAGCTTTAGTATTCTGATCATAGTTCTGATCATGGAATTCCGAAGGCGTCATGAGTCTACATTTAAATGTGTCTAACGTGTCCACAGTGTTTCCGGATTCCCTTTTCCCGCGCTATATTCAAATGCCAGTATGCAGTCTACAAACGGTGGAATAGATTAAATATGATGACAACACAATTGGCAGTAGCTAACTAGGCAGCTAACTTCTGCAATCACTTTAGCAATGCTAAAGTGATTGCAAACGGATTAGCATAACTCTAGCCAGACAAACATTATTTTCTAAATATTAGTTAGCTGGCTAGCATTTGAGTCCATCAAACACTTTCCTCACACTTGGAACCTATTTCCTCCGACATTATAATGAAAAGGTGCCTCGGTCCCAAAATAATTGTTTTTTTGGAGACTTGTGGGAGGGGTGCTGATGACATCGCCCACTGTATGCACTTTCAGTAGCCTGATTACATCAAGACTGAGGAGAAATCCACACACAATCCATCCCTGACCACCTCCTGAAGGGGTCAGCCAGATCTGAACACAAATCAGACCCATGCGATCTTCGTATTCTGATAGCAGAAATCACAGGTAAGGATCAAATGTAGACCTAATAAATACAACCTGGCATGACAGAAATCATAATGGAAAGAACATGAATATAAAGTTTTGGATTTTAGGCACAATTCTGATTCGGCTACACCTACGCAAGGTCAAAACAACATGGGCTTCATTTGAAGTGGTGTGCAAACGGTTGCACTAAAAACAAACAATACTAACACAATCATTTCTTGCTTTAATGAATAATACATTCATTTGCTGAGTCTGCCCTTTTTAATGGTCCTCAGTTCTTGGCTTTTATAAAGTGACAGCATAGACAGCATTGCAAAAACAACGATCTAATAATAGACGGAATTCACTTCCCTCTTTACTTTCTCCCTCATGCCACCAGAGAGGATTTGAAAGTATGGTCAGTTTACAAAAAGAGACTTGGGCCAATGTGTCAAAATTAACACATTACTGTACAAAATATAGGCCTACAACTACATCAAGGCCAAAAGAAAAAAAATTATAGGGTAAAGATTTCTGATTTTGTGCCAACACAAAGATTATAAATATTTGGTTTTGACCTGAATATGGCAGCCTGGACTGCCTAAATGCACATGGCAACACTAAAGATAAGTATTGAATCTATAGATGGGTTAGCTGACAACATCATGAAAACAATACGGAAGCGTTAATGGGGCAGAGGTCTGAGTTGTTGCAATTCTGGATTGCCAGATAGCTAGCTAGCAACAACGACAAGAAACTACCTTATCGGGAATCATAAGTGGCTCGTTTCAGCTAGTTTCATTTTGTTCTTGATACCATGTCTCATTTTGAGGTGTTTTGACTGATTTAATTTCAATGGTAATATGGCAACAAAAAAAATGCTAGCTAGCTAACCAACAACTGTAACAATGTATTTGAGAGACAAGTGCTCATTGTGCAAATGTATTCATGTTTTCAATAAAAAATTGGATAACATTTGTCAACATTCTAAGCCAACCCTGTCTGTTTTGCCAGTTTTGTTGTTTAACAACTTAAATTAAGCCACCGGTTATGTAATTGATTTGATTAGACTAATCAGAACTGTAGGTGCACCCTGTGCCCATGAGAAACCTCTGCTATGGAGTGAGATGAAATAGACAACTCAGCTCCTACCTTTCACTGCACGGAAGTACGCTTGGACTTCTTTGAATAGTCTTCCCCCATCATTCTGTTGGTTGAAAAGACAGAAGATTCAATGAGGGAGTTATGAGGGTTATAGTACATTTCTTACAGAGAGAGCATCCATCAATCAAAGACCCATTCCAGTAGTTGACGTCACCTTTACAGAAGATAAATCTCCAAAAACACTGAAAGAGAAAGACACCAGGATCTTCAACATTCAAGATGTACAATTATACCACAAACAATAACAGTAAAGAATGTACCGTATGTGTTTTGAAAGTGACAGTGTCCTTTTCGAACAAGGATGACCTTTTTTACTTATATGTTGATGCTTCAAGGACCCAGAGAAACTAACGACAAAAAAAAAGGAATCTCTGAATAAGGAGTATATTGTTTTACGCAAGGCATGGTGGCCCAACCTGGTCTCAGAGCATTTCATATTATTCTCTACGGAAATCCAGACACTCCATTTTTTATGATATGTTATCAATTACAATTTGTATTATGTTACCAATTTGCAAAATGTATGATATGTTATGAATTCTGTCTAGGTGGCTAACATTAGCTAGTTCGCTAACGTTAGGTAGGCTTGGTGTTAGGGTTAAGTTTAGGAGTTAGGTTAAAGGGTTACGGTCAGGTTAAAGGGTAGGTGAAGGGTTAGCTAATAGGGTTAGGGGAAGAGTTAGCTAACATGCTAAGTAGTTTCAAAGTAGCTAAAAAGTTGCTAATTAGCTAAAATTGACCATGATGAGATGGATATACACCCACCCATCCACCCCCACCAACCACCCTCCTTTCATTTTAGCCTTAAGTAACCATCTGTCTTATGTAACCATACCTAACATATACTAAGTGGAATGTCTCAGATTTACGTACAGAATAATACTAAATGCTCTAAAACCAGGTTGGGTGGCCATTGTTTGGTTAATTAAATGCTAGCGGCCATGACTGAATTCAAACTTGAGTTGGTTTTGGGGTAAGGTTTGATGTGGGTGTCTCGTGTGTGCTCGTAGGTGGGAAGTGGCAAATTTGTTTTGACTTTGGATAGCTTATCTCTGGAGATCGTTAAGGACCGTCAATAAATTACAATGTAAATGGGACAATATTTTCATGTTGTCTCATTAAATGCTGTCAATATTTATATGAACTTCTACAATTTATAGTTGGTTTATGATTTCTAAATCATTAACATTTGAAGATATTGCCCTTTAAAATATTGTCCCATGTACATTGTGTAATTTCCTGATGATCCCTAAGCCCAATAAGGATATCAAATGTCAAACCAAATTGACCATGGGCATTATGATCAGGTTACTTGGGGGCTGCCAGCTGTGGGCAGGATTATGGTTATGGTACCCTTAATTTTTTCCTATCTTCTCCCAAATTCAATTTTTGGACAATACTACTTTATGACCGAAATTAACCCATTCACACATTGTAGTCAATTTTGACACTAGAATAAATGTTTCTGACTTATATCAATGCCACATCGACCATTTTCCAAACAAGTAGCTTTTCAGCATCAGTCGCTCTTTAAAAAAATTATAATACATTTTATATATTTAACCTTTAAGTCAGTTAAGAAACAATTATTATTTACAATGACAGCCATCCCCGGCAAAGTCCTAACACGGACGACGCTGGGCCAATTGTGCACCGCCCTATGGGACTCCCAATCACGGCCTGGAATCAAACCAGGTCTGTAGTAGCTCCTCTAGCACTGAGATGCAGTGCCTTAGACCGCTAAGCCACTCAAAAGCCCCTTTAAAACAACTTTTTTCTTAATATGTGTTGATTTGGTGAAATGACCCAAAATACAGATATTTAAAAATGCACACAGATTCTGAGGGCAGATAAACAGTTAACCGAACATCAGAGATAGCTCCCTTGCAACATACAGTGCATTCAGAAAGTATTCAAACCTAGATTTTTTCCACATTTTGTTACGTTACAGCCTTATTCTAAAATTGATAAAAGTATATTTATGGGAACAAGCACTGTTCATGACAAACTGTTCACACTCCTCTTGTTGGTGGAGAGATTTCTTTGGGGTACTTTTACCCCTTTTTCTCCCCCAATTTCATGATATCCAATTGGTAGTTAGTCTTGTCCCATCGTTGCAACTCCAGTACGGACTCAGGAGAGGCGAAGGTCGAGAGCCATGCGTCGAAACACGACCCTCCCAAGCTACACTGCTTCTTGACACACTGCTCGCTTAATTAACCCGGAAGCCAGCCACACCAATGTGTTGGTGGAAACACCGTACAACTGGCAACCGAAGTCAGCTTGCAGGCGTCCGGCCTGCCACAAGGAGTCGCTAGAGCGCGATGGGACAAGGAAATCCCGACCAGCCAACCCCACCCCTAACCCGGACAACGCTGTGCCAATTGTGAGCCGCCTCATGGGTCTCCCGGTCACGTCCGGCTGTCACACAGCCTGCGATCAAACCCGGGGTTATAGTGACGCCTCCAGAAGTGCCATAGACTGCTGCACCACTTGGGAGGCCCTAGTGGAGAGAATTTTATAGGTTTGAAGCTAATTTCCTATAATTCTACACATTTTGTCATGGGGTGCAAAGAAAATGTTGCAGTTTTAAAGCTAGTTGATCTGGACATTTCTGACAAATTATAAATAGCTCTAAGGTATGCAATAACTAACATGACAAGAGGAAGTGATGCGTCTTGTGCATTCTACTATTACAACATTCAAAACTAAATTTAAAGCCGGACCCTCGCGCCCCACAGTTTGGGAACCACTGATTGAGCAGACAAAACAACCTCTGGTTTTCCCAGTGCTTTTTCAAATGAGCGACCAACCAGTGGCTAGTTAGTTGGCCATTTGACAGCATATCAGTCAATGAAATTACATAGAAAAAATAATAATGTCAACAAAAAATGAAAGGAAGACAACCATTCCTAATGCTCAGAGTTTGGATCCTAAAGTTATCAACGCAAAAAGATTTCAGTCGAGTGAAAATGGTCCTTCTGTGCCTAAAGGCCCACACAGACTAAGATTTTTCCGTCTTATGCCACGGCTTTGCTGTGCCAGACAAAATATCCACGTCGTGGGCAAGTTCTTAGGTCATAAACGATTGTCTGACCACTTCTCGTTCAGTATGACAGGGTATATATAGATCTGATGATTATGTACCACTACGTGTGTTGTAAGCTCCGACAAAGTTCTGAAAGTGTCAGAAATGTTGAGCCTTTATCGTGGAGTTTGGCTAGTGTTACGAGCTCGTACGAGTCACCAGGGATCGGGTGACTGACCAATAGGAGGAACACTGCCGGCAATGACACCTTGCTGGTGTGTTGTCGTTCTTTCGATGCCATGCTTGATACGCCCAGTTGACACAGTTGATGTAGCCTACTTCGCTGAAGTATCCTTGCAATGCATGACAATCGCAGAATGTGACGAGAGAACTAAAACAAATCATACAATCTGGCCAGATTGATAATCAAGATTTGAATACGTCGCACAGTGTGACATGTAACATGTGTGACATGTAATAAAGACTGAATCCGACGTACAGTGTGGGAAGGCCTTTAGGGGATGGAGAGACTTGAGCAACCAACAGTAACAGTCAGTATGAGTCATATAGGCCTAGTACAGCATGTTACAAAAAGTGGGCTTATCGATACAAACATCTATTGCATCAGAGTTGCAGTTCACCATGGGAGACAGAACCAGCATGACATTGAAGCAGAGCTTTTCTTCATCGGTACCTGTTGTTTGAGAAGGTTCTGGGAGTGCTGCTCAAACTGTTCATCTTTAGTCTCCATGTTCTTCCCCAGCTTCTGCATGACCTATGACAGGACAAAAACAAAAAACGGTTGATATATCCACAGCTTTCTATCAATCAACATTAATGGGCATGACTCTCTATAATAGGTGTTGTACCTTTGTTCAGGTTGACCTGGGTGAGGTACTGACAATCACCCTTCAAATCAAATCAAATTTTATTGGTCAAATACACATATTTAGCGGATGTTATTGCGGGTGTAGCAAAATGCTTGTGTTCCTAGCTACAACAGTGCTGTAGTATCTAACAATTCACAATACACAAATCTAAAATTAAAAGAATGGAATTAAGAAATATATAAATATTAGGACGAGCAATGTCGGATTGACATTGACTAAAATACAGTAGAATACAGTATATAATTATGAGATGAGTAAAGCAGGTTGTAAGCATTATTAAAGTGGCCAGTGATTCCATGTCTATGTATATAGGGCAGCAGCCTCTAAGGTGCAGAGTTGAGTAACTGGGTGGTAGCCGGCTACTGATTGCTATTTAACAGTCTGATGGCCTTGAGATAGCTGTTTTTCAGTCTCTCGGTCCCAGCTTTGATGCACCTGTACTGACCTCGCCTTCTGGATGATAGCGGGGTGAACAGGCCGCGGCTCGGGTGGTTCATGTCCTTCATGATACTTAAAGTATCTAAGCCCTACATTGTATTCCATAATAATTCTAAACAACTATCGAAACTTACTGGTGTAATGTTCACTATTTTCCAAACCCAGGCCAACAATTTCTAATATTCCCCTTTCCCAAAAATGACATCTGTTGTTGCCCAAAAATGACATTTCAAACTTTTCGGGGGTTTCAGCAGCAAAGTGAAACTAGCAGAGCAGTACACCAGCACCAAGGCCAAGTGAACCACAAAGCCACCGAGAAAGAGCAGTGAGGGAGAGGAAGTGTATGCAGAGGCAGGAAGTCGAAGATAGTATCCACATGCAGCATCAACAAAATGGCATTAACAGACTAGCACAACATTAATGTGAATGCTTTGTTGGGATAGACAACTAACTTGATATAGGCTAGTTCACAATAAAAGGTCAGTTGAATATTATTTGAACTGTTGTTATTTTTTGTCTTTTGAGGAATTAACCTGGGGTCATTGAGATATCAACATCAACTACATTCAGTAGGTTATGATTCTTCAAACAGATGAAACTCTCAAACCTGTCTAAAGCCCTTATACAAGCCATCAATTGCTTGGGTCTGTCAGTGTCAGTGATAGTAGTTGTAGAATAGCCTAATGAATTGTGGCAATCTTGAGATATCACGGTTCACTAACTTGTTGCTTACCTTTTCCTGAGCACGATTCAATGACTTTTGTACTCGTTTGGCAAAGATTCCAGCCCCAGCCCCAATGTTTTGCCCCATCTTGTTCTCTGCCATAGTTTCTTCTCTCACTCTGGTCTGCTAATGCTTCCTCTTGTGAAATCACTGCTCTGGTGCTTATATATTTGTTGAAGTACTTAGGGGAGGAGAGTGGAAGAGACAGGACTCTCTCTCTCTCTCACACACATGACTTTGCTATACCCATGTAACATTTGTGTCAGCCTTGTTAAAAAGGTTGTTTTGCAGTGAAACGGACACTAGCTTTCTTCGAAATCAGTCAACAGAGATCATGAAACACCTGTTCCATCTTCTTGTTGAAACTTGTAAACGATTCAGTAAATTACCCTGCGGACGTTTTTTTTTTTTTTTTTTACAATATTCAAGAAATTACTTCCACAGGATAAAGCCTACACTTAACTCATCATGTTAATCCTACCATCGTCAAGGTAGATCGCAGGATGATTACAAAAGATTATTTAGTATATTGACAAGATGGTTGTCTGCTGTAACCATGTAAATACGTATCTGCATCGACAAAAGGCAGGCGGGAGGAAGCAAGATCAGGTGGGAGGTAATATTCTAGCCCAGTCTTTCCAAAACTCTCTGCTGGGGACCTTGGTGCACGTTTATAATTTTGGCCGAGCACTACACAGCTGATTCAAATAATCAAAGCTTGATGATTAGTTGATTATTTGGATCAGCTGTGTAGTGTGAGGGCAAAAACCAAAACGTGCACCCCTTGGGGTTCCCAGAAGTTTGGGAAACCCTGTCAGACGAATCTGGCCAATTATCTTTTGTAGAAAACATCAATATACTCGTAACAACCTATCATTGTAAAACTTAAATTTGATCAAATATTCCTCACCTATCAAAATACTGTAGGAATTCACTTTTATCTTGAACAAATTCGACACTCATTGTCCCATTTCACCATTTGCCTCTTCCTCTGTGAATACTCACCTGAGAAATATGATACCTTCATTTGTTGTTATATTTTGCCGTAAAGAGCGGCAGGCAGCATCAAATAATGCGGATAGATAGATGGATAGCCATTCAATGTTTTTATCTGGGTCTATGAAAGTCAATGATCTAAGACCAGACCCAACTGCTATTGCATTGGTGTCTATGGGAGATACACCCAGTTATTAATTATACTGGAACTGACCATTTTTTTCAATGGTAAACAGCCTAAGTGACCTATCTACATTTATCCACCATCTTTGGTATCTTTTGCCAATCAAATCAAATCAAACTTTATTTGTCACATGCGCCGAATACAAGTGTAGACCTTACCGTGAAATGCTTACTTACAAGCCCTTAACCAACAGTGCAGTTCAAGAAGAGTTAAGAAAATATTTACCAAATAAGCAAAAGTAAAAAATTATAAAAAGTAACACAATCACATAACAATTATGAGGCTATATACAAGGGGTACCAGTACCTCACTGCATAGATAATAAACAGCGAGTAGCAGCAGTGTACAAACAAATGGAGGGGGGATATGTATTAGTCCGGTGGCCATTTGATTAATTGTTCAGCAGTCTTATGGCTTGGGGGTAGAAGCTGTTAAGGAGCCTTTTGGTCCTAGACTTAGCGCTCTGGTACCGCTTGGCGTGCGTTAGCAGAGAAAACAGTCTATGACTTGGGTGACTGGAGTCTCTGACAATTTTATGTGCTTTCCTCTGACACTGCCTATTATATAGGTCCTGGATTGCAGGAAGCTTGGCCCCAGTGATGTACTGGGCCGTACGCACTACCCTCTGTAGCGCCTTACGGTCAGATGCCGAGCAGTTGCCATACCAGGGGTGATGCAACCGGTCAGGATGTTCTCGATGGTGCAGCTGTAGAACTTTTTGAGGATCTGGGGACTCATGCCAAATCTTTTCAGTCTCCCGAGGGGAAAAGGTTTTGTCATGCCCTCTTCATGACTCTCTTGGTGTGTTTGAACCATGTTAGTTTGTTGGTGATGTGGACACCAAGGAACTTGATACTCTCGACCCGCTCCACTATAGCCCCGTTGATGTTAATAGAGGCCTGTTTCGGCCCGCCTTTTCCTGTAGTCCACGATCAGCTCCTTTGTCTTGCTTACATTTAGGGAGAGGTTGTTGTCCTGGCACCACACTGATAGTTCTCTGACCTCCTCCCTATAGGCTGTCTCATCGTTGTCGGTGATCAGGCTCACCACTGTTGTGTCGTCAGCAAACTTAATGATGGTGTTGGAGTCGTGTTTGGCCACGCAGTCGTGGGTGAACCGGGAGTATAGGAGGGGTCTAAGTACACACCCCTGAGGGGCCCCAGTATTGAGGATCAGCGTGGCAGACGTGTTGTTGCCTACCCTTAACACCTGGGGGGGCCCGTCAGGAAGTCCAGGATCCAGTTGCAGAGGGAGGTGTTTAGTCCCAGGGTCCTTAGCTTAGTGATGAGCTTCGTGGGCAATATGGTGTTGAACGTTGACCTGTAGTCAATGAACAGCATTCTCACATAGGTGTTCATTTCATTCAGGTGGGAAAGGGCAGTGTGGAGTGCGATTGAGATTGTGTTATCTGTGGATCTGTTGGGGCGGTATACGAATTGGAGTGGATCTAGGGTATCCGGGAGGATGCTCTTGATGTGATGCATGACCAGCCTTTCAAAGCACTTCATGGCTACCGACGTGAGTGCTACGGGGCGGTAATCATTTAGGCAGGTTACCTTTGCCTCCTTAGGCACAGGGACGATGGTGGTCTGCTTGAAACATGTAGGTATTACAGACTGTCAGGGAGAGGTTGAAAATGTCAGTGAAGACACTTGCCAGTTGGTCTGCGCATGCTTTGAGTACACGTCCTGGTAATCCATCTGGCCCTGCGGCTTTGTGAATGTTGACCTGTTTAAAGGTCTTGCTCACATTGGCTACCGAGAGCATTATCACACAGTCATCCAGAACAGCTGGTGCTGTCGTGCATGCTTCAGTGTTGCTTGCCTCGAAGCGAGCATAAAAGGCATTTAGCTCATCTGGTAGGCTTGCGTCACTGGGAAGCTCATGTCTGGGTTTCTCTTTGTAGTCCGTAATAGTTTTCAAGCCCTGCCACATCCGACGAGCGTCCGAGCTGGTGTAGTAGGATTCAATCTTAATCCTGTATTGATGCTTTGCTTGTTTGATGGTTCATCTGAGGGCATAGCGGGATTTCTTATTGGCGCCCAGATTAGTGTTCCGCTCCTTGAAACTGGCAGCTCTAGCCTTTAGCTTGATGCGGATGTTGCCTGTAATGCATGGCTTCTGGTTGGGATATGTACGTACGGTCACTGTGGGGACGACGTCGTCGATGCACTTATTGATGAAACCGATGACTGAGGTGTTATACTCCTCAATGACATTAGATGAATCCCGGAACACAATCCAGTCTGTGCTAGCAAAACAGTCCTGTAGCGTAGCATCCGCGTCATCTGACCTATTCCGTATTGAGCGAGTCACTGGTACTTCCTGTTTTAGTTTTTGCTTGTAAGCAGGAATCAGGAGGATAGAATTTTGATTAGATGTTTGATTACATTTGCATTGATGTCAGAGTGATTAGAGTAATGAGTACAAGGCAGTTAGCAAGTTTGGTGGGCTACTAATGACCATCAGCAGCATCATAGCTTGGAGAAGCCTAATTACCATGACTAAATGGTAACGTGGAATTTGACTGCATTCTTGACTCATGACGACCAGTGTGGCGGTAATACGGTCACCAGTAACAGCCCTACTTGTAAGTAATAATTTCACAGGTGAGGTCTACACCTATTAGTAACAACTTTCCATTGTTGTAAGTGATGTCAAAAGAGCATAATTGCAACACAACCATTGTGTCAATTGGTCTCTTGATAATTCCTTGTTGATAAGGTTGACATCTGATATTTATAATGCTCCTGCAACAATGTTATCTTACATTTGGTGTTGTGCTTCATAAAAGGAAGGGTACAAGGGTGGGGGGGGGGGTAGCTTAGGCTTCACTAGAGGAATTTTGGTGGGAAGAAAATACACTAATCTAAAGAAAATACATGTTCAATACACTGCAATCAAGTGGGCCTTCCGGTTTCAGTTCTTTTGTGTTTGTCTATTTCTCATTAGGTTTCGGGTAACTGTTATTGAAGATAAATATTGATGATTTTTCAAATAGGCCTAGTAGTAGTGTGAATTATCAACATACTGTGGATAATCACTTTTTTGACATGAACAAGATACTGTGATGAATCAGTAGTTCTTAACAGGCACATATACATCTTTGTCCATTTCATGAACTGACTAATCAACATTTCATGCGTGTGTATATTATTTTCTTATACTTTTGAAATGTTGAAGATACATTTTTACAATCATACCTCTAGTTTTTGTTGTATTTTGGCAGGAGGGTTCCATTGTGGTCATTGCTTGTGTGTTAGGTTCAGAGCCCTCGTCTAAATAGCATACAGGATACTTTGGTCAAAAATGCAGTCAGGGTTAAGGGTTACAGAGACCAGATCAGATTCAGTGGGTTTATTGATCTGTTACCAGATCAGTTTGTGTCATACCCTCATCACAGCTGCTGTCTCTGTATTCCCTCTGCCTTTTCACTGGCCTTTTGTCAGGTAACGTTTCATCCACGCTTTCAACTGCTGACTTCACTTCCGGAACTTTAGACCACTCCACAGCTTTTGGAAAGTCATCTAAAAAGATAGAAAAACATTAATTAAGGGAAGGACAACTAGTACCTATCTGAAAAGTGGAAAACTTTCATAAGCCTTTCATAAGCCTGACTAGGACTGTTTGTGGAGCGCTGTTAATGAATTCAATGGAGACCAAAATGACAATAAATGGGTCCAACAGTACCTACCTCCAACAGTGGAACATCTTCTATTCGTCAAGATCTCAGCTAGGCCAGCCACCGTGTTTGTGTGTTTGTGTCAGTCTCCACAGCAGGCATCTCAAGAATGTGGTGAGTTCTGAGAGTCACTGGGCAGTTGCACGTCTTCCTGTGTGTCTAAGAGTGTTATCTCCTCTCCAGAGAGTTCCAACTTTACATCTTCAGCAGTCAGCTCTGTCAGGCCCACTTTTGTGCCACTAGTGGCATTGGAACACCTTCCACCCGTCAAGATCTCAGCTAGGTCAGCCACTGTGTTTGTGTCAGTGTGTGTTAGTCTCCACAGCAGGCATCTTCAGACCTGATATAGTACTGACATAAAAGTGGTCTTCTGTCCTCACTCCACTCGTATGGCCCTCTGTCAGATCTCCGTGGTCGGTATCCATTTTACAATTGTGTTTCTCCTGTGGTATTTGTACACACCGATCAGGGATGAGCTGCATGTGTCCAATAGCAGAGGTTTGGTTGGTGGTACAGTTTGCACGGCACCTTTCCCTCTTTCTCAACTCCCTCCACAAGCTCACAGCTCTCTCCATCTTCCAACAGGTAGGCCTGGTCCTTGCTCTTTTTTGTGGTTCATTTTTGTTGGCTGTTCAATTGGCCTGGTCAGACTCTCCTCCAGTCTGTTGGCTATTTGAGCCATGGGACTCTTTCCTGATCGCACAATCTTCTTGATTGTCTGCAGGTGGTTTTCAAACATGAAAGCGCCGCAATTTTCCAGGCCACCAAACCTGACAGCATCTGCTGTGCAGCATGATGTGCGTTTTGTAGACAAGAAAGGTGGCCCCGTGAAGTTCACGTCCTTTTTCAACAAAGTACTGCAGCAGGTTGTGAGCATAGTGGTGATGCTGCTGTACCAGTGTTGGTACTAGTGTTGCAACCCAACTGCAACACTAAAGGTCAAGAAAGGCTGGTAGGAAGGTCCTTCTCTGAGGACAGCCTTCAGCACCGGTTTTCCTGTGTACAAGAGAAACTGACAGAACTCTTGCCTTCCATTTCTCAAGCTCATAGAGGCCTCGGGGGGTGCGGGCAAAGATGGAGGGGATCGACGACCTCAACTGTAGGAACCTGCTGCTCACCTCCCGCACATGACCAGCAGAGATTCTAATCCCTTTCTCCCCTCTACACCAGGTCACCTGGAGTTTTTTTGGTGACCCCTAGGCAGGATTGGTGTATGTAATCGATGAGGAAACACAGCACCTTGTCAACCGGGAGGTCAGACAGTGGTGTGTTGCCGTGATAGTTCTCTGGCTGCGTTTGAGTGTGGAATTATGCATTTGTGTGCAAGGTTAGGTTAGTTGTTTCCTGGTATGTCACTCGGTTGAACCAGTCCCCCCGTGTAACATTTGGTGTTTGGTGGAGCAACTGTCTACTTCTGATATATTGGAACAATTACTTATGATTGATGTAAAAAAAAATCTGCTGGGGCTGACATGCTTGATCCCTTCTTATTACAGCTTTCTGCTCCATTGATTGCGGAAGCATTAACACATGATTTTTACAATTATATTGAGTACTATCCCTAGAGTTTGGAGGTGGCCCATGTGCTTCCTCTACATAAAGCTGGCAACCCGAGTTATCTAAATAATTATTGTCCCATTTCCAAACTCTCTTGCATAGCAAAAATCATGGAATCATTGATTAATTCTCAGCTTAGATCCCTTTTAACTGCTACGTCTTTTCTGAATGTAAAACAGTCAGAGTTCAGACCAGGTCATAGTAACATCTCTGCTACTTCTATGGTTTTAAATGATGTCATGAATTGTTTATATATGAAGAAACACTGTGCTGCCCTCTTCATTGCCCTGTCCAATGCATTCAACACTGTGGATCACACCTTACTTATTCAGAAACTCTCTACTATTGGCTTAGATCGGGCTGCTTGTAGCTGGTTTGAGAATTATTTAAAATATAGACCACAGTGTGTACTTTTTTTCTTATTTCTTTTTTTTTCTTAGGGGTGGATCAGCTTAATATTGCGGAAAGAATGTTGCTTCCAATGTAATTGTCTGCATCATTTCCAATCCCCCATATTTTTGGGGGTAAATATATATATCCATACACGCATGCATACATATACACATATATACATACACATACCTATATAGACATACATACTTTTTAAAAGAATATACCTTTATTATTATTCCCCGCAACACTACCACCGATCCCCCAATTGGAGTAAACTGATAAACATTTCTGCTTTTACCTTCAATTTATACATCTTATACCCATTTTACAGACACAGTCTACTTTATAATAGTTCTCTCTTGTTTGTTCTTAGTCCTTCCTCTATTTCTGTTGTCCATCCAGTTTTATTTCCACTTGTAACTGTGCTATTTCACAAAAGCTCCGCACCTATACACATTTCACAGATCCTGTATGCCCTACATTGTTTATCTTGTTATTAGTCCCACCCTTCAGTTCCACTCAACCCTTCCAATCTATCTTCCAACATCATCCATTCCGGATTTTTATTTGCCATATATTTTTCAACTGTGCTGTGATGCTTCACAAAAGATTTGAACCTTCCTATTCTCATAGCTTCTACAGATTGTAAATTAAAAATAAACATTTTTGCTAAAATAATTATTATATTATTGATTGATTGACTATGGCTTTTCAAACCCCCCAGTTTTGCTATCTGTAGCGTTAGTTCTAGGCAAATGTTGCAATTCTTCAGCCATTCCTGGACCTGTGACCAAAAACGAGCTACATATGGACAATACCAAAATAAATGATCTAATGACTCTGCCTCCTCACAGCAGAATCTGCAGAGCTGGGAAGATTGTATCCCCCATATATATAACATTCTATTAGTTGCAAGAATTTTGTACAGTAATTTAAATTGAAAAATTCGAAGTTTTGAATCCGGCGTTGTTTTGCGTATCAATTCATAAACCATGTGCCATGGAATGGGTACATCGAAAATCTCTTCCCAACTATTTTGCAATTTATATGGCACAGCTGTCAGTTTTTTGGTCCTTAAATGAAATTGGTATATGTTTTTATTTATCACACTTTTCTTTAACCATATATGTTCTTTAATATAGGGCCGACATACAAGTTCCTTACTTTTTTCCCCTTCTACTTGCCTCTTCCATTTTTGTGGTAATGCTGCAATTAATTGGTTGTAATTTTGGGTAGAGCAGACATTTCAATATGGCTGTGTTAGCTGCATGTGTGACATAACTCCACCAGTCCTATTTATGATATCATTCACAAAATTATACCTTTTTTAAAAATTTCTTCGATAAATACAGTTTTTTTAATCAATTACTATATTTAAATTTAACCACAATATTTGTTGTACTATTTGTTCTGTCCTTTCAGGTGGATTAAACTGAAATTGCAACCAACTTTCTAAGGCTTGTTTAAAAAATAAGGATATTTTGGAGATTATTTCCTTTTCAAACAAGTGAAAGTGAGCAGGTGTAATCTGAATAAAGGGAAAAAGGCCCTTCTTGAACATAGGATGAGACATTCGTGCCAATTTACTAGAGAACCAGTTTCGATTTAAGTATAACTTTTGTATGGCCGATGCCTTTAGTGAGAGGTCTAATGCTTTAATATTTAATAATTTCTGCCCTCCGAATTCATATTCGTTATATAAATAGGCCCTTTTAATTTTATCTGGCTTGCCGTTCCAAAAAAAATGGAATATTTTTTGTTCATATAATTTAAAAAGCAGGTCACTAGGTGTAGGCAAAACCATAAGCAAATAGGTAAACTGTGATATGACTAAAGAGTTAGTCAGGGTGATTTTTCCACAAATAGACAGGTATTTTCCTTTCCATGGTAGCAAGATCTTATCTATTTTTGCTAACTTTCTATAAAAATGTATTGGAGTGAGATCATTTCTTTCTTTTGGGATTTTTTATACCGAGTATGTCCACATCTCCGTCAGACCATTTAATTGGTAAACTACATGGCAATATAAAATGTGTATTTTTTAGTGATCCAATACGTAATATGGTACATTTATCATAATTTGGTTTTAATCCAGAGAGGATAGCAAAGGTATCTAGATCCTCTAAGAGGCTGTGGAGAGACTCTAGTTGTGGTTTTAAAAGAAAACATGAATCATCAGCGTACAATGACACCTTAGTTTTTAAGCCACGGATTTCTAATCCCTTAATATTAATGTTTGATCTAATTTTAACAGCTAACATTTCGATGGCAATAATAAATAGATATGCCGATAGTGGACAACCTTGTTTTACTCCTCTAGATAGGTTAAAACTTTCTGAGATGTAGCCATTATTTACTATTTTACACCTAGGGTTACTATACATAATTTTAACCCATTTTATAAGAGATTCCCCAAAATTGAAATATTCTAGGCATTTATATATAAACTCCAGTCGTACTTTATCAAAAGCCTTTTCAAAATCAGCTATGAAAACCAGGCCTGGTGTCCCCGATATTTCATAGTGTTCTATTGTTTCCAGTACTTGCCTTATATTATCTCCAATGTATCGTCCATGTAAAAAATCTGTCTGATTAGGATGAATAATATCTGACAAAACTTTGCGCCAAGCATTTTGCTAGGATTTTTGCATCACAACACAGAAGTGTAAGAGGTCTCCAATTTTTTTAATGGACTGGATCTTTATATATACCACTTGGGTCCTGTTTCAGTAATAATGATATCAGACCTTCTTGTTGCGTGTCTGATAATCTACCATTTATATAGGAGTGGTTAAAACAAGCTAATAATGGTCCTTTGAGTATATCAAAAACAGTTTTGTATACTTCCACTGGTATGCCATCCAGCCCTGGAGTTTTCCCATCCTTAAAGGCCCCAATTGCATCAAGCAGTTCCTCCTCTGTAATTTGGCCTTAACATTAGTCTTTCTGTACAGATGTTAATTTTACATTATTAATAGGAAAAAAATCCATACAATTAGTTTCAGTTAGTTGAGATGGAGGAGCCTGAAACGAAAACATATTCTTAAAGTACTTTACTTCCTCTTTCAAAATATCATTTGGTGAATCATGCGTGACTTCATCATTTGTAACAAGTTTTACTACTTTTTTGGGGGTAGCATTTCTATATTGAAGATTGAAAAAGAATTTGGTGCATTTTTCCACATATTCCATCCATTTCGCTTTATTTTTATAATATATTACACTGGATCTTTCTTGAATAAGTTCCTCCATTTCTTTTTGTTTTTCCTCTAACTTATTCTGTGCCTCTATGGTACCGTTTGTATTGCTATCTAACTGTACTGTTAGTCCTTCAATTTCCTTTGTTAATATGGACTCTTTTGATCTAAATTGCTTTTGTTTTATAGATGAGTACTGAATTGCATGGCCTCTAAAGGCACACTTAAAAGTGTCCCATACAAAACGGGGATCTGCTGTACCTTTGTTAAGTCTGAAAAAGTCATTTATAAAATCTTCTGTCCTTGTTCTAATTAATTTATCATCTAGTAGACTTTGATTAAATTTCCAATATCATCGCCCACGTGGAAATTCTGTAAGAGAAATATATATGCCAATTATGTGATGATCCGACCGCATTCTGTCCCCTATCAACACTTTTTTAACTTTTGGTGCCAGAGAGAATGGTATAAGAAAGTAGTCAAGACGACTAGCTTGATTAAGCCTCCGCCATGTATACCTCACTAAGTCAGGGTATTTAAGTCTCCATATATCCACTAATTCCAATATATCCATGACATTCATGATTTCCTTAAGTGCCTGAGGGTGATAGTTTGTAGTGTGATTTCCTTTCCGGTGCATAGAGGTATTTAAGACCGTATTAAAATCTCCCACTATAATAATAGAGTCTAGTGTTGCTTGTAGAGTTGATAAATTCTTATATATATTTTCAAAGAAGCTTGGATCATCATTATTCGGACCGTATAGGTTAATAAGCCATATCTGTTTATTGTCCAATAACATATTTAAAATAATCCATCTACCTTGAGGATCTGTTTGGACTATTTGCACATTTGGATCAAAATTATTGTTAATTAAAACCATCACCCCTTTTGAATTTCTTTGCACATGGGAGAAATATATTTTGCCCCCCCCAGTTATTTTTCCACAAAACTTCATCTAAAACTGTTGAATGGGTTTCCTGTAAACAATAGATATTATAATCCTTCTCTTTTAGACAGGTAAATACTGACTGTCTTTTCTTATTATCTGCTAAGCCATTACAATTGTAACTGGCTATACTTATTTCACCACTTACCATAATGAGACACACCTTTCAATTATTTTTATAAAAATATATTTTTGGAAACGTACTATTAAAAAGTAACATAATGATTGAGTGTCTATATAGTTGTACCATGATATTTGCATTTCTACTAAGTAAACCTCCAATTGGTCCCTACTATTCCATCCGCTAAAAGCCCTCATCTCGAGTTGGGTTGTCATCCCAATGCCCGGCAGACCACCCTCGACCCCCTGTATCCCATAGCCCTGAACCGACTGGGATCCATTCTTTGAAAAGAGCACACAGTGCCATTTACCGAATTGAAGTAGATCAATTGCCATATGCATTTCCATTGCTCTCACCTCGATTTTTATTATATATAGCTGTGGATCATCCTCTATTGTCCCTAACATCTTTTACTTCTTCCTTCGCAACAGTTGTGGGATACACACATACACCCACACACACTCAGCCCTTACCCCCACACAACCATAAGCTCACTTTCTCAACAATTGCACCATCCCAGAGCCCAACTCAAGATGGGTCATGATTTACAAATGCACTTGCAGTTGCAGCTGCATGAGAACGCCTGCAAGACCGCGCAAAAAATGAGCAAAAATTGAGAGATTTATTTACCATTGTCACATCCTAGATGATGGAGGTCAAATGTACACCTTATTCCTGAAACACCCACAATACGGCCACCCGTCATGACCATGTCCCCACGCATCTCCATGCAGTCCGACTTTGATTTTGTGCCGCCAGTGCCACAATAATATACCCCCTCTCTGAATGTCCGAGTGTGACCCCCTCCCCATGGGTTACTGCAGTTAGTGTTGCCAGCACTGCCACTGCCTGGGTGGGGGCACCCCACCGGAATCCCCACCGGCTAGGTACAAGGTCGTCAAGGTTCTCATTAGCAGCTTTGAGAATTTCCTTGTATATTATGCTCTCCCTTTAGGGGGCTTTGGCTTTGCAGGACCAACCCTGCCAAGCAGGCTCAGAATCTTGAGGGGGCAGTGCTGCTCTTGGTCTCTGACCTCATTTTAGCTGCATACAGACTGCTTACAGCGGGCACATAAAACAGTTAGGGTCTTCTCCTTAGTATCTGGGCCATTCATGTGGGTGTCTAGGGTATAGGACCATGGACCGTACCATTAAAATAGGATAATAAATAATTAGATATAATTTATTTTAAAAATGTAGTTCTCCATGATAGGACAATAAATAAATAAGACGTATAATTCATTATAAAAGTATATCCATCATCTGAACAACATTGAAAGCCCTCTCATACCCGGCTCACAGCAATACATTGGCTCTGGGATATGCAACCATTTCATTACTCACTCACTCAACTTTCCAAACATAACAAATAAAATAAAAAATAAACACAAACCATACCATCCACACATACTGTGCCTTCTGCTTACTTCGTTTTTATCTTCACTATGTTGAATTAGTGCTTGTGTGTTCAATTAGATTACTTAGTTTTTATCTTCACTATGTAGAAATAGTGCTTGTGTGTTCAATTAGTTATATGTGAAGATTTATAGAAAAGCTATATTTTTTATTGTATTGTTACAATCAATAACCGGGCTTGAATTGTGTTTATTTTCCTCGTCTATGAGAACTTTGTAATTTTTAAAATAACCATGGAGTAGTCTTTGTGTCTCTGAACAACTGGTTATCAATACATAGTTTATCAACGACGAGAGCTACACGTTTCCCTTTTAATCTATTTTCTTTGAAAATTGGATACAGAACTTTGCGCCGTTCTGCAATTTCCTTCGGAAACTGATCATTCATGCCAATTTTGGTCCCAGCAAGTCTTTTACCCAGGCTTTTAACCATTATTTTATCTTTAAATGAAGCAAATTTGGCAACGACTGGGCGTTCGTACCTCTGCCCTCTCTGTCCGAAGCGGTGTACACGTTCAAGTTGGATTTTGTCGATAACTTCGCGTGGAATCTGAAGCGCTGTAAGGAGGAACTCTCTAACTATAGATTCAGGAACTTCTCCTTCTTTTTCTTGGATACCTGTAAGTACCAAATTCTCTCTCATGGATCTAGTTTGTATGTCCAGTAAGGCTTCCTTCAGAACGGTGTTCTCCTTTTTAATTTCATTCATTTCGGTTTCAATCTTATTGACTGTCCCTTTTAGCTTGTGTGTTTCCTTCTCCAATGTCGCAGCTTTTTCATTACTCATCTCTAGGCTTGCCTTCAACTCTTTTATATCCTTACTAACTAATTCAAGTATACCCAGTTTGTCATTTATTGATTTTAACAGATCGGTTTCGACCTTTACCATTCCCGGTGGTGAGAATATTAAATCCTCAGTGTCTGTAGAAAAGTCACGTTTTTCGTTTTGGAATCGGTTCCCCTGTCTTACTCTCCGTCATGTTTGGTTGTTGCCTGTTTTCATAATATTTGTAGATAAATGTCTCTAGTTTTAGGATTTGTTTTGTGTTATTATCCAGATTGAAGGTTATCACTCACCAGATTATGTAGTGCTAATATTTTAGTCTAATTTAGCAGATATTTCGAATATTATGTTTTATCTTGAGGTGCTCTACATAACTTCCTTCAGTCCGCCATTACCCTTACGTTACCTTTACGTCCTCTTTACGTCCTGCTCCCTGTCTTTGGGATGGCGTTAAATCAGGATTTCTAGACATAACAAAAGATGTCCCACAGGGTTCGATTCTTGGTTCAGTTCTTTTCACTATTTAAATGAACAGCATCTGTACAAAACTGTAACTTTCATTTGTTGCTGCCACCACCATGCTTCACTGGGATGGTGCCAAGTTTCCTCCAGACATGACGCTTGACATTCAGGCCAAAGAGTTCAGTCTTGGTTTCATCAGACCAGAGAATCTTGTTTCTCATGGTCTGAGAGTCTTCAGGTGCCTTTTGGCAAACTTCCAAGTGTGCTGTCATGTGCCTTTTACCGAGGAGTGGCTTCCGTCTGGTCACTCTACCATAAAGGCCTGATTGGTGGAGTGCTGCAGAGATGTTTGTCCTTCTGGAAGGTTCTCCTATCTCCACAGATAAACTCTGGAGCTCTGTCAGAGTGACAACCGGGATCTTGGTCACCCCCCTGACCAAGGCACTTCTCCCCCGATTGCTCAGTTTGGCTGGGCGGCCAGCTCTAGGAAGAGTCTTGGTGGTTCCAAACTTCTTCCAATTAAGAATGATGGAGGCCACTGTGTTCTTGGGGATCTTTAATGCTGCATAAATGTTTTGGTACCCTTCCCCAGATCTGTGCCTCATCACAATCCTGTCTCGGAGCGCTACGGACAATTCCTTCGACCTCAAGGCTTGGTTTTTGCTCTGACATACACTGTCAACTGTGGGACCTTATATAGACAGGTGTGTGCTTTTCCAAATCATGTCCAATCAATTAAATGTATCTAAATACGTTTTTTCTGTTGTTTTTTAAAATAAATGTGCAAACATTTCTAAAAGCCTCTTTTCACTTTGTCATTATGGGGTATTGTGTGTAGATTGCTGAGGATTTTTTTAGAATAAGGCTGTTTTTTAACAAAATGTGGAAAAAGTCAACGGGTCTGAATGCTTTCCCAAGGCACTGTACATGTAAGTCAATGTAAAACATGGAGGACCACAATAATAACCCACAGTGGAATGCTCAAAAGTAACAAATATTGTTTCTCATCACACAAACTGTGACCACTTTGTGTGTGTCACACAAAACATTGGAGTAAAACAAGCTCATATTTTTGGTTATTCATAGCTTTTTTCAATGTCATGTTGAAAGAGTCAAACAATAGTTAAGTGTCAGAACTTATTCTATTTCATATCATTCTATTGCAATATGCAGTTCCAGATACAGCCCCGCCAATGGTTGAACTCAAATAATCCAGTTTCTGTGCCAGTACCAACCCTACCATTAGTTAAAGGAACCCAATCCAATGCAGTGCAATGCACCATCACTGTGTAATGAAACCATGAAAAATAATGCACCTTAGCTGAGATCTGGTGTTTGGTGGCTGTAAACTCAATATAAGTGTTATGATACACAGAATGCGTTTTAAAACAGTGAAACACATTTTCTTCACTCTGAATATTGATGTTTAAGACACTTTTTGGGGGTTTCAGTGCATGTAAAAGGTAACATCGAAACCCCCAAAAATACTGTATGTTTTTTTCCCGACAGTGTCTCTCATACAATCAAATAAAATTGGAAATTGGCTTTCTTTTGTGTCACTTTATGTATTGTGTATGTTATTTATTTATATTTTAAAGGGGAATTTCACCATGGGGGAATATGGGCTTGTTTTTCATCACGTCTGAGGCATTTCTAGGTCATAGGCACATAGATTAGATTTAGAACAATATCTAGCCTAATAGAAATATGGCATAACCCTCAACCTTTGACCAGGCCGTACAAATGTGCCTAGGTAGGTAGGCAGACAGTATCTAGCTACAGCCATGTCTAGAAGGCATGCTTAGGAAAATACCCCATTTTATATTTATTTTGGGGTTGTGGGCCCACGGAAGGTTGGGGGGCCCCCGAACTTGCCCATTCGGTAAGGACCCCAGGAAGACTAGTTGTTGACATTGGCTAATGGGGATCCCAATAAAATCTAAATGTACACTTGTTTTCCAGCAGATGGTGCTATGAGCCAAAACATTGGGACTGAGTAATGCGTTTCTTATTTGTAATGGATTATGACTTTGAGCAATAGCATAATATTAGAAGCATACAACAACCATTATATCAAATAATTAATGTAGCCTAATAAAAGTACAAATCCAGAAAAGTCAAGTTTATAGTAGTCTTTGAGATTTTTTTATTTTTTTTATACTAAGTAGCTAATACTTTTTAAATGTGGAAATAGATGTAGATGGATAGATCCAAATAGATACATTTATGTCTGTTTTTGTGCTTCCCCCTCAAGAATATTGCTTGTGGCTATCACAGGATTTTTCATTGGAGCTACTCAGACAAAGATGGTGGATAAATTAAGATAGTTCACTCTGGTCGTTTTCCATTGAAACAAATGGTCAGTTCCTGTCTATTTTAAGGGGTGGCTCTCCCATAGTTACCAATGCAGCTGGGTCTGGTGTACTTAGTTCATTGCTTTCCATTGAAACAGAACAAATGAGGGAGTGGGATGTTTCGTTTCCTCTTCCATCTCTGACTCAGAGAAGGAATGCTGTCAAAAGGTTCAGTGCTATGTGGGATCCTTGGGACGTCCCTGCGCTAGACCTTGACCCTGCCCTAACCTTAACTATAATCCTTACCTAACCCAAATCCTTAATTCAACCATTTTACATGTCAATGGGCTAGGGACGTCATTATAAATAAGAATTAGTTTTTAACTGACTTGCCTAGTTAAATAAAGGTTGACTAAAAATATATAATGTCTTAAGTATTCAAGATAGCACGGACCCTGTCAAAAGTAATGTTATAGCTGTCTGAAAATATTGCCTGTTGGTCCGCGTCCTCCAACAATGTTAAAATTCTGATTAATATCACGTGGATTATCAATATCAATTTCACTGCTTCGTCAATTTAATCGTATAATGTGGTTTGATCATTTATAAATATATGTCTTTAGAGTAGAGTTTGAAACAAGCGTTAGTATACATTCAGGCATGTGAACAGACATACCCCCCTAACCAGAGATACCAAAGATACTGTATATAATGACGAGATGTTTGTGTCTCCACCTTAACAAAAGGATTCGTTGTCCACAGAGCGGAAACGGCGGGCTGTCAAACTCCGATACAACTCCGATATAAACAGTACACCCGTAACAACCTAAGCATTACGAAAATAGCTATACATGTTTATATTTACTAAATTCGACACTCTCATTGTCACCCCCCATACAAAAACTCATCACTCGCTTAATAATGAATGATCTGCTTAACGTGGACAGATTTTGGGCTGGGTAAACCCTCTCGCTTCGCCTCTTCCTCTCTGACCTTAAACAAGATTTACGCAAGACATTTCGCGGGGTTGATATACCGGGCGGGTGCTGAAACGACATGAGGGCAAAAGTTGACCTGTTGGAATTAAATCTAGCTAACAAGGTAGTTTCTTTCTATCTGTGATTCGCAACAACAACTACTTGAGAAATCGGACTTGCTGGGTCATCGTTTAATAGCTAGATTGCGTGTTTCGCTCCGCTCTTTCCCATTTTTCTCATACGTTCAAGCTTGCCAGGAGGCAAGCCAGGCGAAAATAGTCCAACAATGCCTCCCATCGACACTGACTCTGGGAGGAATCAACTAAAATCTCGGATACAGGAGCTTATTGATTCAAACCAAGTGTTGGTATTCAGTAAAAGCTACTGTCCATTTTGTGTGAAAGTAAGTCCAACATATTTGTTTTTACTTTTTGTCTACCTATCTTGCTAGCTAGTTAGTAGTAGTCGGTTACTTGCTAGCTCCTGACAGAACTAAGTAACGTTAAATGACTACAGTAACACGCTGGATAGATAGATGGGTAACGTTAGTTAATCCAGCGAAGATAAAACGGGATTCAAGCAGCATATTTGTTTTGCTTTCCAGGTGAAGGATCTGTTCAAGGAACTGAACGTGAATTGCAATGTGGTGGAGCTGGATCTAATTGGTAAGGAATTGTTCACAGGAAGTGGTGGCAAGCTTCTTTCTGTGAAGGCCGATGTACAGCATTCAAAAGTCTGACATGTAGTTCTTTGTTATATGACCAGTATTTTTCTAGCCTCAGTAAAGTTGGCTATACGTTTTGGGATATCATTGAATTGGCAATGGAAGTTCAAAAGGTATTACGTAGTACTCTACTAAGGATCCACGCCTCCAGACCAGTTGCATGGTCATGCTGTCACTCAGTCAGTGTGGACTATCAAGTGCAAGGGCTAAATTAGTAAATTAAAATTAACTTGGGAAATGTTGATGGACCATACACATTTGCAATATGTCTTTTGAATGGTGAAACATACAAATATGTACAGGATCTGTTATTCTAGTAATGGGTTGTTTCCTCAAGCTCACCGTAAAGCTGTTCCTTATTGCTTTATCTGATATTTCTCACTTGTTAATGGTTGATCAGAAGGTTAAAAAAAGGCTAATGGGTGCCTTTTAATAAAATTATCGTTGTTTTTACTTGCATAGTCAATATGTTAATGTTTTACCACAGAATACACTGTCAATGTTTGTTAGGGCCACCACAAAATGTGCTGAGTCACTCCCTCAATCTCTTTCTCTCCTCTGGATGCTTGGCCATTTTATCTCTCACCGGTCACAGCTGTTCTGGTAAATACACACTGGGCACTACATAAATTGCTCTGGAAAATATACTTAGAAAAGATTGCCAGTACTGAATTATGCAGTGTATTTAAACTGTTTGTTTGCAGAACAGACCCAAAGTGACATTTACATCAGACTGAACCCACTGTCAGCACTTAGAATTTAAGTTGTTGTATGTTTTACGTTTACTGCTGACCCCAATTAGTCGACTGGCCGATTGTTTGTTCGATAGGCTGTTGGTCGAGCTAGATTTGTTTTAATCGAGCAGAAGCAAATGTGTATTAAAATATATTTTTCATAACACACGGGACACCAGTCTTATTCGACGACGATCTTGGTGTACTAATCGATTGCGGAGGCCGTGGGGATGGGGAAGTCCAAGAAGGGGGAGTGTGGCTAAGATGCCCAATGCACCTCTCTCTCCAGAATGCACTCTCTCTTGCCAATTTGTGCACATTCATTGTTTCATAAGTTCATTTGTGTGAATTGTTTGCATTTGACTGTCAGTCTCAATCAGTTCCACATTTACATATCACCAGTAGTACATTTACTGTTAATTCCTATATATTCTAATCTACAATGTTTGTTTTGCTAGTTTCTGTTAATGCATTCAATATATTATTATTCCAGTCTTTTACCATTCTCATTGAGTGGACATGTTTGCAGAGTGCACAGCCTATACTACTCAAGTTTTGATTTATTTCATTCCATTTGTGAATTTTGTCAATTTATTAATTGCCTTTTGTTTGGAGCGCTCCTGTCAGTGTTGCGTTAGGACGCGCACCTGATTAGGCCTATAGGCTACCTGGCCTGCGCACAAATATAGGCGTATAAATGTGCCTATTTGGGGATCTGATAGTATTTCCGATTGAATTAACGCATCACCACTAATCCGCTGTAGAGCTTCTCAAAGTAATGTTTTCTTCACCTCAAACAGCAAGCAAACTTCGTCTGTTTTTACATCATTGAGAATGACAATACATCCTCAATGTATTTGATAAATCTTTCCAGCTCTCTCCCTTTCGATAACCATTTGGTGTGAAAGGGAAAAATGTAATTCTGATCCATTGGAAATGTCATAAAATAGGCCTACCTGATTACTTCTTATCCCTTGGGCAAATAGCCTACAGCTTGGTCTGTCCTGAGCTCACTGGCACAGGAAACTGAGGGCCCAGAATATTTCATAAAATGTTGCAAGTTAATAGTTGATACAGTGTTGCAAGTAGTTTTCTTTGTCAGGGACACCTGTAATGTTTATACATGTACTGTTTGTATGAATGTCACGTATAATGACCCTAGTGTACATGACAAAGATATGAATGGTTCATTTCATATACATTTAGCTGCTACTCTGCTAACATCTCTTAACTGTTGTCTAGAGGATGGATCAAACTATCAAGAACTCCTGCTTGAGATGACCAGGCAGAAAACTGTCCCCAATGTCTTCGTCAACAAAACCCACATTGGCGGCTGTGACAAAACAATGCAGGTATGGATCGACGTAGCGTAAGATTTCAAGAACAACTTCACTGTCATTTCACTTGTGTTTTTGCAAATGCCACCAACCTTCAGACTTTTGGACTTATCCTGTTTTGATTTACATTTTAGTCATTTAGCAGATGCTCTTATCCAGAGTGACCTTAAAGTAGTGAATGTATACATTTTCATACCCCCTCCCCCCCATATTGGTTCCCAGTGGGAATTTAACCCACAACCCTGGCGTTGCAAGCGCCATGCTGTACCAACTGAGCCACACAGGACCCATAACTCAAACTTCTGCTGAAATGTCAGGTTTTGGCAAAGAAAGATACATTTACATTTGATGTCATAGGTTCCCCTTGCATTTTAGCATGTGGTAAATTATGCCCACTGCAGGCTTTAATTGCTTTGTAATATTACTGAAGAGTGTCTTTGTCCATTTGCCAGAAACAAGGGTTGAGTGGATCTATTTGGGTCAAGTGTGGTTATAAGAGCCTGTTGCCACTGCCAAACTTCTATTTACATAAAAACGGCTACTTAAGAACACCCAAATCTAGAGTCTCCTCTTCCCTCTACACTGAGCTGCAATTAGCTCATGAAACTATGTTTTTGTCTTTTCATGCGTTGCATAAGAGGGCACTTTGCCAGCATGACACAATAGCTTATGCTTTACTTGAAGCCACCGACACATTCTCCTTCAGTGTGTAATGTTTTATTATCCTTAAGATGTACATGCGTTCTGTCTCCTGCCCTTATCATGGAAATGCGGGTTTAGTTCCGTCGAATGCATTTTATGTGGTATGAAGAACACCCCCTCCGGCATGAATGGTGTCGGCATCGCTGTTGAATGTAGAATAACCTCACAGCCATGCACATTTTTGAATAACACCTTTTTTTTCGGCATCATAAATCAGCATGTCGGGTGTCCTTACTGCATTACATTAGTTTTTTCCCACCACAAGCTGAAACATGTTTGTGTGCCTTTTTTAAAGATTCTGTTGGGTTAATGTTGTTCTTGCAATGGTAGCTGACCACCTGTCATCCTCTTCTCAGGCCCACAAAGATGGCATCCTGCAAAAGCTACTGTGCGGGGAGAATGAGGTCTACGAGTATGACCTCATCGTCATCGGGGGCGGATCGGGAGGCCTGGCCTGCTCAAAGGTGAGAGCCTCCCAGACAGTGCATCTCAAACCAAGAATAACTACAGGCCTGCACCTTTTCAAGTGATGCGGCCCTTGAAGGAAGGCTCTAATGTCTGAAAACTTTGCTAGCTGTCCAGTCCTTGCTTCCTCTGTCCTTGTTTCCTCAATTCCTCTCAAAACGGATTGGAGGAGAGGATCCAAGGTTTCCCTCAAACCTTCTCTAATGAGCTTTGACTGCTAGTAATGTTTTCAGACTCTGCGAAATGAAGTTGCCACAGGCAGCGCCGCAGATATTGAGATGAGCGAGATGCAAGACTTCGCTCTCACACAGTAACACACACAGTATCTGCGCATGGGCACGTGTTCGCTTCGCCCTGTTCAACTGAATGGTAATCGGGGCACCAAAACAGTTTAGAAGTTGAGCCTCGAGCTTCAACGGTCTTAGTTGCGGAAATTGACCCTCTACCCTGTTTATTTTCTGAGTATTGCTGAGTACCTTTTAATCAAGTTGTCTAAATGGACGTCTGCCCTCTTGTGCTTCTCATGGGATAGGAGGCAGCGACGCTGGGGAAGAAGGTGATGGTGTTGGACTATGTGGTGCCCACGCCGAAAGGGAACAGCTGGGGTGAGTAGGGCTTCCCTGGCGTACTCCTTACGTGTCACTCTTCTTCAACCAACGTTTCATTAACTTTTAGGGGTTACCGAGTTCATGTTTACAGTTATTTCATTCAGATTATCTAAAGATTTTATTGACGTGCAATGGTAATTGTATTACTTTTACGTGATCGAGAACTACACTACATGACTAAAAGTATGTGGACACCTGATCGTCGAACATCTCATTCCAAAATCATAGGTGTTATAATATGAGGTTGGTTCCCCCCTTTGCTGCTGTAACAGCCTCCACTCTTCTGGGAAGGCTTTCTACTAGATGTTGGAACATTGCTGCGAGGACTTGCTTCCAGTCAGCCACGAGCATTAGTGAGGTCGGGCACTGCTGTTGGGCGATTAGGCCTGGCTCTGTCGGCGTTCCAATTCATCCCAAAGGTGTTGATGGGATTGAGGTCAAGGCTCAAGTTATTCCACACCAATTTCGACAAACCATTTCTGTAGGGACCTCACTTTGCGCATTGGGGGCATTGTCATGCGGAAAAAGGAAAGGACCTTCCCCTAACTGTTGCCACAAATTTGAATACACATTAGAGGTCGACCAATTACGATTTTTCAGCGCAGATACCGATTATTGGAGGACCAAAAAAGCCGATACTGATTAATCGGCCTATTTATTTATTTATTTTTTGTAATAATGACAATTACAACAATACTGAATGAACACTTATTTAAACTTAATATAATACATCAATAATATAAATTTTGCCTCAAATAAATAATGAAACATGTTCAATTTGGTTTAAATAATGCAAAAACAAAGTGTTGGAGAAGAAAGTAAAAGTGCAATATGTGCCATGTAAAAAAAGCTAACGTTTAAGTTCCTTGCTCAGAACATATGAAAGCTGGTGGTTCCTTTTAACATGAGTCTTCAATATTCCCGGGTAAGAAGTTTTAGGTTGTAGTTAGTATAGGAATTATAGGACTATTTCTCTCTACGATTTGTATTTCATATACCTTTGACTATTGGATGTTCTTATAGGCACTTTAGTATTGCCAGTGTAACAGTATAGCTTCCCTCCCTCTCCTCGCTCGAACCAGGAACACATCGACAACAGCCACCCTCGAAGCAGCGTTACCCATGCAGAGCAAGGGGAACAACCACTCCAAGTCTCAGAGCGAGTGATGTTTGAAATGCTATTAGCGCACACCACGCTAACTAGCTAGCCATTTCACATCGGTTACACCAGCCTCATCTCGGGAGTTGATAGGCTTGAAGTCATAAACAGTGCAATGCTTGAAGAATTGCAAAGAGCTGCTGAAAAACGCACGAAAGTGCTGTTTAAATGAATGCTTACGAGCCTGCTGCTGCCTACCACCGCTCAGTTAGACTGCTCTATCAAATATCAAATCATAGACTTAATTATAATGAATGTTAGCAGGCAATATTAACTAAATATGCAGGCTTAAAATATATACTTGTGTATTGATTTTAAAGAAAGGCATTGATGTTTATGGATAGGTACAATGGTGCAACGACAGTGCTTTTTTTGCAAATGCGCTTGTTAAATCATCACCCGTTTGTCTAAGTAGGCTGTGATTCGATGAGAAATTAACAGGCATCGATTATATTATATGCAACGCAGGACACGCTAGATAAACTAGTAATATCATCAACCATGTGTAGTTAACTAGTGATTATGTTAAGATTGATTGTTTTTTGTAAGATACATTTAATGCTAGCTAGCAACTTACCTTGGCTTCTTGCTGCCCTCGCGTAACAGGTAGTCAGCCTGCCACGCAGGCTCCTCGTGGAGTGCAATGTAAGGCAGGTGGTTAGAGCGTTGGACTAGTAACCGGAAGGTTGCAAAAACGAATCCCCGAGCTGACAAGGTAAAAATCTGTCATTCTGCCCCTGAACAAGGCATTTAACCCACCGTTCATAGGCTGTCATTGAAAATAAGAATGTGTTCTTAACTGACTTGCCTAATTAAATAAAGGTGTAAAAAAAATATATATATATATACCGATTGTTATGAAAATTTGAAATCGGCCCTAATAAATCGGCCAGTCCGATTAATCGGTCGACCTCTAATACACATAATGTCACTGTATGCTTTAGGGTTAAGATTTCCCTTCACTGGAACTAAAGTGCCTAGCCCGAACCATGGAAAAACAGCCTCAGACCATTATTCCTCCTTCACCTAACTTTACAGCTGGCACTATACATTGGGGCAGGTAGCGTTCTCCTGGCATCTGCCAAACCCAGGTTTGTCCGTTGTACTGCCAGGTGGTGAAGCGTTATTCATTACTTCACTTTCCACTGCTCCAGAGTCCAATGAGCTTTACACCACTCCAGCCAACACTTGGCATTGCGCATGGTGATCTTAGGCTTGTGTGCAGCTGCTCGGCCATGGAAACCCATTTCATGAAGCTCCCGACGAACAGTTCTTGTGCTGACGTTGCTTCCAGATGCAGTTTGGAATTGTGAAGTGAGTGTTGCAACTGAGGACAAGCAATTGTAAAAAAAAATAAAAAAATACGCGCTTCAGCACTCGTCAGTCCTGTTTGTGAGCTTGTGTGGCCTACCACTTTGAGGCTGAGCCGTTGTTGCTACTATACATTTCCACTTCACAATAACAGCACTAACAGTTGACCGGGGCAGGTCTAGCAGGGCAGAAATTTGATGAACTGTCTTGTTGGAAAGGTATCATCCTATGACGGTGCCACGTTGAAAGTCACTGAGCTTTTCAGGAAGGCCATTCTACTGCCAATGTTTGTCTATGGAGAGTGCATGGCTATATGTTTGATTTTATGCAACGGGTGTGGCTGAATTAGCCGAATCCACAAATTTTAAGGGTTGTCCACATACTGGTATGTACAGTTGAAGTCGGAAGTTTACATACACTTAGGTTGGCGTCATTAAAACTTGTTTTTCAACCACTTCACAAATTTCTTGTTAAACAAACTATTGTTTTGGCAAGTCGATTAGGACATCTACTTTGTGCATGACACAAGTCATTTTTCTAACAATTGTTTACAGACAGATTATTTCACTTATAATTCACTGTATCACAATTCCTGTGCCTTTGCCTTTAAACAGCTTGGAAAATTCCAGAAAATTATGTCATGGCTTTAGAAGCTTCTGATATGCTAATTGACATCATTTGAGGCAATTGGAGGTGTACCTGTGGATGTATTTCAAGGCCTACCTTCAAACTCAGTGCCTCTTTGCTTGACATCATGGAAAAATCCAAATAAATCAGCCAAGACATCAGAAAAAAATTGTACAAGTCTGATTCATCTTTGGGAGCAAAAGGTACAACGTTCATCTATGCAAACAACAGTATGCAAGTATAAACACCAGCTCTGTCAGGAGGAATGGGCCAAAATTCACCCAACTTATTGTGGGACGCTTGTGGAAGGCTACCCTAAACGTTTGACCCAAGTTCAACGGAAATGCTACCAAATACTAATTGAGTGTATGTAAACTTCTGACCCACTGGGAATGTGATGAAAGAGATCAAATCTGAAATAAATCACTCTACTATTATTGTCACGATCGTTGGAAGCATACTCGGACCAACGTGCAGCGTGATCGGACTCAGCTTGGACAAAAGAGTAACCACCTGATTTGACACTAGAATGTGTTCAGAACTACACCATCTTGCCATACCAAGGTGGTACAGAACAGACATGCAGCCTCAGAAAAGCCACACCCTGAAACTAGACATGTTCTGTAACACAAGAGAAAAGGCAGTATCTTACCTGTAAGGTGTAACACAAAACGGAGAAACAAGTCCAGGATGGCCCCTCTCAAGAAAATGATACTGCCACGCCTGGAGCTCATGGGAGCTGTGATTGGAGCGAGACTAGCAAACAACCTGACCACACTGAAAAATGGTACAAACACAGATCAGTGTGGACAGACTCGATGATTGTGCTGCATTGGATTTGCAGTTCAGCTCAAATGGAAACCGTTTGTCGCAAACAGTCCTTGACCAACCGAGAGTCATGGTCACCCAATGAAGGGAAAACAAATCCAGCCATTCTCCCTAAGGAGGACAAACTGTTCGAAACTTTAGAGCCAGCTATGGTGGAACGGACCTAGCGATCAGTCAGAGGAAGCTAATGATAAGGTTCCGGAAGAGGTGATCACAGAACTTTAAAAGTAATACATTTTTTTTATTCTCCCATTTTTCTCCCCAATTTCGTGGTATCCAATTGTTAGTAGTTACTGTCTTGTCTCATCGCTACAACTCCCGTACGGGCTCGGGAGAGACGAAGGTCAAGAGCCATGCGTCCTCCGAAACACAACCCAACCAATCCGCACGGCTTCTTAACACAGCGCGCATCTAACCCGGAAGCCAGCCGCACCAATGTGTCGGAGGAAACACCATGCACCTAGCCACCTCGTCGTTAGTGCGCGATGAGACAAGGATATCTCTACCGGCCAAACCCTCCCTAACCCGGACGACACTAGGCCAATTGTGCGTCGCCCCATGGACCTCCCGGTCGCGGCCAGGTGCGACAGAGCCTGGGCTCGAACCCAGCGTTTCAGGTGGCACTGCTCGCACTGCGCCACCCGGGAGGCCATGATCACAGAACTTAAGTCCGGTCACTGTAAACAACACACATCACTGAACCATTGTTGGAGCTCGAAGGGTACAGGAAACAAAGTGTTCAGAGTGACTGCCTGGATATAGAGATTCACAGCCAATGCTCATACAAACACAGACACAAGGTGAACTGACTGCTGACAAACTGTTTGAAGCAGAAAAGTACTGGCTCAAAGTCACATGCGTTTCAGTCAGGAGATCAAACTGCTGAAGGCAGGAAAACCTAAACAATGACTGTGAAATCAAACAACTGAAACTGTTCCTGGACAAGGAAGAACTACTCGATGTAGGAGGAAGAATGCAACAGTCCAACATCCCATCCAGAGAGCACCACCCATGGGTTCTGCCACAGCAAACCCAGATACTCAGAAATGCTGATGTAGTACTATCATGAGAAGGTGATGCATTCTGGAATATCAGTCACTCTAGTGCAAATCAAAGATACTCGATCTTGCGTGCTAGTCATGAGCACCATGGCTAGATGCACAGTCTGCAAGCGATTCAAAGCAAAGGCCGGACTGAAGGTCACTGTGCTTTTACCAAAAGACAGAATAACTGAATCCCCACCACAGATGTGGATCTTGCAGGACCGTTCCACGTGAAATCAAATAGTTCTGTGAAGAAGTCCTACATTGCGCTGTTCACTTGTGCTGTTCCCAGAGCAATAGATTTGGATCTGATCTCAGGTCAGTCAAGAGACATTTCATGTTAGGTTATGCAAAGTAACCCATTCTGACAATGCAAAGATGTTCAAGGCAGGTGGTCTGGACTTGAAAGATCTGTAGAAATCATCTGCTAAATTACAACAATGTAAATGTAATGTGCACAGTCCTGACGGGTTGAAGCAATCCTAATCTCTAGGCCTCTGACCTTGAAGTACAATGAAGTGATTGAACCACAACTCCTGACACCAGCCCACTTCCTGGCGCCCAAGCTATTTCCGAATGATGCTCAACAAGGTAGGAAAAGACATGCGGAGACTTGTGACCAGCTTCTGGAACAGCTGGCGAAGAGACTACTCGCTGGACTTAGTCAGCACGCAGCCCCCACACTAAAAGTGGGTGACGTTGCACTCATCGCAGAAGATGACACCCTGACAAACCTGGAAACTAGGGAAGATCAAGTAACTTTTTCCAGGCCCAGATGGCCTAGTTAGGTCATGTTCAGTTTGTGCTACCTCAGGGACTTTGGGGGGGGGGGGTTGTTCTAACTTGAATGGGTTACGGAGTTAAGTTTTACAGTTAATTCATTGAGATTATCTACAGTTATTTACAGATGTACAATGGTAATTGTATTTACATTTCATGTGATGGAGATAGAGATCTATCTGTTGTATTGGATTACACTATTGACTGCAAGTACCAGAATGGATTTGTGACAGGAAGTGATGAGAATGCTCCAGTTATAAACAAGTGACGAGTGATTAGCCTGGCTTGCGCTAACAACCTTCTTTTATTGTTTTGAACTGTCTAAAGTGGTGAAATGTAGCGTTAACAAGTACTATAAGCTTTCATCTTATACCCGACGTCCCAAGTCATTACTTTGAAGATAGTTATACTATGTTATGAGCGTGTGTGTCTTCGACCTAACTTGTAGTTGTTTCAGACATACAATCTTACAGAAACTGCTGCAGGGCCATCGACGCATAAATCAAAATAGCTAGCAGATTACCGCTGTTTTCAGTTGCAACATGTCTGCATGTTTCAATGGGATCTAAATGAAATCTCCAAATGTGTGATTCTGTATGTGTCCCTGGACAGGCCTGGGTGGAACGTGCGTGAACGTGGGATGCATCCCCAAGAAGCTGATGCACCAGACATCCCTGCTAGGGACCTCCATACAGGACGCCCGCAAGTTTGGCTGGGAGTTACCCGAGGAGACAGGTAGCGTCTGTTAGGTTACTGTGTCTAGTTAGGTTACAATGTCTGTATTAGCCACTTGGAAATCATGCTCAACGCATGGCCTCATCCAAAGTTGTATGCTTCTAAGGATATTTGGAACAGAGCCATGGTCAGTGCTAGGCATGAAACATGAGGTGTAAGAGTACATTTTTTTTCGTTTGAAAAAATAAGAAGTCAAATAGTAATTCTTCAAGCTGAGTACTTTTTCAGTAAGGGTAATAAATGACTAAATAATTTATTTATTTTTAAATACATTTTTGTTGACTTTGTCATTCTGGTCTGGTTCCCAGTGAAGCACAACTGGGAGACGATGAAGACGGCAGTGAACAACTACATTGGCTCGTTGAACTGGGGCTACCGGGTGGCACTGCGCGACAAAAACGTCAACTACGTCAACTCCTACGCAGAGTTCATCGAGCCACACAAAATCAAGGTTGGCACCCTATGAATTTATAAGCAAATGTCTAACCATGGTTATTTTCTGATGCGTTTTAATTTTTAATTGACTTGCCTTTCATTTTCATACTTAATTTACTACCTTCCATTTTCATACTGAATGATTGTCTTCTAATGGGTAAAATTGATGTGAACTTTTTTTTTTTGATGCACAGCACAATGTATTCTGGAACTGGATAGAGACTGTGTTAGTTCCTTGGCTTATCGTAAACAAACCCCAAAGATATGTAATGACTCTGTACAAACACACAGCACAACACTTAGTACAGCAGCTAATGTCCCTCTCGTGGACGGTTTCAAACCACACCCTTGAATTGATGCATCGATTAATTTAAACCATACTGTAGGATTGACGCAACAGACTGGGATACGCAAGGGGACTTTTAACGACTATTCTTTCGGTGTGTAAGAGAGCGTTTGACACCCTACTTCCCCTCCGCAGGCGACCAACAAGCGAGGAAAGGAGACCTTCCACACAGCAGCTAAGTTTATCCTGGCGACGGGCGAGAGGCCGCGTTACCTGAGCATCCCCGGAGACAAAGAGTACTGCATCACCAGGTGAGACCAACCCCCTCCCCCACTTGCTCAGACGTTGCATGCATCAACCAATGGTTGTGTCATTGACTGTGCCATCGGACACCCGATTGCTATAACATATGATGTGGGTAGCTGATAGGTAAAATACCTATCCAGATCTGGCATGCATCGGCAACACCTGGACAGAGTAATTATTTAACCCACAATCCAATTTGACTGCTGTTCAGCCAGGGGAAAGCCCTCATTATTCAATCAACACAACAAGATACAGTGTATTCGGAAAGTATGCAGACCCCTTGACTCTTTACACATTTTGCCTTATTCTATTTTTATATATATATAAAAAAAAAAATCTCCCTCATCAATCTATGCACAATACCCCATAATTTTTGCAAATGTATTAACTAAAACTGAAATATCACATTTACATGAGTATTAAGACCCTTTACTCAGTACTTTGTTGAAGCACCGTAGGCAGCGATTACAGCCTCGATTCATCTTGGGTATGACGCTACAAGCTTGGTACACCGGTATTTTGGGAGTTTCTCCCATTCCTCTCTGCAGATCCTCTCAAGCTCTGTCAGGTTGGATGGGGAGTGTTGTTGCACAGCTATTTTTCAGGTCTCTCCAGAGATTTTTGATCTGGTTCAAGTCCGGGTTCTGGCTGGGCCACTCAAGGACATTCAGAGACTTGTCCCGAAGCCACTCCAGCGTTGTCTTGGCTGTGTGCTTAGGGTCATTGTCCTGTTGGAAGGTGAACCTTCACCCCAGTCTGAGGTCCTGAGAGCTCTGGAGCAGGTTTTCATCAAGGATCTCTGTACTTTCCACAGAGGAGCTCTGTCAGTGACCATTGGGTTCTTGGTCACCTCCCTTCTCCCCCGATTGCTCAGTTTGGCCGGGAAGCCAGCTCTAGGAAGAGTCTTGGTGGTTCCAAACTTCTTCCATTTTAAGATTGGTGTCAATCTGTGTTCTGTGGGGACCTTCCTCGGATCTGTGCCTAGAGACAATCCTTACACGGAGCGCTACGGACAATTCCTTTGACCTCATGGCTTGGTTTTTGCTCTGACTGGCACTGTCAACTGTGGAACCTTATGTAGACCTTATATGCACCTGAGCTCAATTTCAAGTCTCATAGCAAAAGGTCTGAAGACTTATTTAAATAAGGTATTTCTGTTTTAAATGTTTTGGTAAAATTCTAAACCTGTTTTTGCTTTGCCATTATGGGGTATTGTGTGTAGATTAAGGAGGGGGAAATAATTTAATAAATTTTAGAATAAGGCTGTAATGTAACAAAATGTGGTATAAGCCAAAGGGTCTGACTACTTCCCGAATGCACTGTATAAACACACTGCAGGTGGTTTCATTAGTGTACACTGTAGTAAAACTATTTCCATCGGCATTAGAAACGGAAGTTTCTCATTGGACAAGTTCAGGTAATCCCCCCCTTCAGTCCGAAAAAGCATAGATTTTTCTAACACTGACATGCAGGTGAAATGTGGACATATGTGGATGTATAACATTGCAGCTCAGCTTGTGCTCTGGAACACACACAAACCTTCCCAAGGTGAGCTCAAGTATGTAATTCCCACCACGGGAGGTCTTGTATCAGGACGTTCATTTAATTAGGCTATAATCTCCCACCTGTCTAAACACAGGTTGTCTAGAAGAGTAACCTCTTTGTGTCGGTGGGCTTTTGCTAACCTACATGTCATAGGGACAGACCCTAGTATCCATCTCTGTACCCTTTTAAAGCTAATTGTATGCCTGATAGTTGTTTTGTAACTGAATACATTTTCAGAGGGCGTTCACGCCCAGACCCATTTCAGACTACATAACCAGTCTTTAGCCAGACTATTTTTTTGTTTATAGTTTGGGATTTTAACAGTTAAAGGAAGTTATTGTGTCTAATGCAGTGGTCACCAACCTTTTCTGAGTCGAGGTCACTTTGAGTCAACATCCAAGCCGAGGTCTACCACTCAGATTTTTTTTTTTTTTTAAGCATGACTCAAATGTAAGCCTATGCAACATTAACTGAATAAAAACTGTTCTGTAAGAGTGAGGTTTGTGCAGTAGGCCTAATACATTATCACGTCATATTGGCCATGCTTGTTCTTCTCAGGACATAATATATATACTTCAAAACTTGAGCTAAATAGATCAGTTGTAAGCTGAGCATTCTTAAAAATAAAAATAGATTTTTCTGATTGTTAGTTTCAACGAATGGAAGGAGAGGGCAGCGGAGGGTCCGCCTCTCGTAGTTCATACGAGAGGGACTACATTTGGCTACATGTAGGCTACATACTCATTGCAGTGCTGGTCGGTTGTGAGAATGTAAATAGGGAGAAGCACGTTTTATGGTTTGTACAGTGTTGAATTAAAAATGTTTTAAAACATGAAATCACTCATAAAAATAGCAGCTCTTTTCTGCCTTCCTTGACAGTCTCCCTCTCTGGTCATAGTTTTAAAAGTTCTAACATCTCACTTAGTATCAAACTTTGCCGTAGAAGCTGCAGGCACAGTGATTTTGAGCTCTCCTAATCCGATTGGCCAGCAATAGGTGCACTTGATTTAGCCCTCCGGGTCGACCAAGTTTTATACTTTGAGACAAATGGAATGGTTCTAAATGGGAACAATTCGCTTACCTGGCGCGGATGGCAGCTGAATCAAGTGCACCTACCACAAACTGGGACAAACTTAAAACAAATAGGGGCACAAGGCTTTATCGTTGGCATTTCTACAGAAATGTTTAGCAATCGACTAGGAATGCCTTGAAGATGAACCAGTCGATCGCAATTGACCGGTTGGGGACCACTGGTCTAGTGAATGAATCTGACATTCCAGGTATTTCACCTGCCAATCGCAGAAAGAATGGGTGAATTGTGGCGTTTTTATACATTTCTAAGAGCATTATGGGTTTAACGGAAGTGCACCCTACTATGGCTGATCTTCCCCTGTCTGTGGGTGTCTGCTGCAGCGATGACCTGTTCTCGCTCCCCCACTGCCCGGGCAAGACCCTGGTGATCGGGGCGTCCTACGTGGCGCTGGAGTGCGGGGGTTTCCTTGCGGGCCTGGGCCTGGACGTGACGGTCATGGTACGCTCCATCTTGCTGAGGGGCTTCGACCAGGACATGGCCAACCGCGCCGGAGAACACATGGAAGAGCATGGTGTCAAGTTCCTCCGGAAGTACGTCCCAGTCAAGGTGAGCCAATGTGAGTTATCTACTACTTAGACCTGGGTTCAAATAGTGTTTGAAGTCTTTCAAATACTTTGAACGTTGCCTTAGCCTGGGTGAAGTTTGCACTCATGGGACTTTCCTATTGGTTCCCATCGCAACAGTTAAGCTTAATCAAGCACGGCTAGTATTTTACATTATTTCAATAGTATGTGAACTCCGGTACTACTACTACACCCTTTGTATCTTTACTCAGCTGTTCAGGGCTTTCTTTATGGCCTTTTTATGGTTCGGAAATGCCTGGGCTAAATTGTTCAGGGAACAATCAGGGAAGTTGTGTAATATTTAGCTATTTATCGGAAGAGTCCTGTCATCAGATAAAGTCTAAAGTTCATGGATGTTAGTCTTTGAAGGTGAACTAAATTAAAAAACACGTGATCTTTCAGAGTGAAAGATGCCTTCAGTTCACCCGGCCTTGGCCATTATAGTATCATAGAGAATTTTGTAGCTAGATACACATTCCCCCCCCCCCCATACAATTAATTTTACATGTCAGGTGGAGGAGCTGGAGGCAGGCACTCCTGGGAGGCTGAAGGTGACAGCCAAGAGCACGGAGAGTGACGAGACCATCGAGGGAGAATACAACACTGTACGTACGCATTAAAGTCCCCTTAAGCCCCAATAGCCAAAGTAAATCTGTCACGTATGAATGAAACCAATACTGTTAGTTAAATCTGCAAACAAAGTACTTTAACATATTGCATTAGGCATTATCAAACTCTGCATGATTGTCAGTCTTTGAGCCTTAACTATAAGATGTTTTGTCCAGCAAAATTGAGTCATTCTTGCTCTGTAGGGATGACAGGGCTTTATTTTTTGGGAGAATGGTCCCGTTAACCCGGTGACTTCCTTGTCCTCCCTCAGGTGTTGATAGCCGTGGGGCGTGACGCGTGTACAGGCAAGATCGGCCTGGATCAAGCCGGAGTCAAAGTCAACCCCAAGTAAGTTTAACTTCGGGATAGGCGTCCCGTCAACGGGACAGTTGTAAATCATTCAGCGCCGTCTGTCACGATCGCAGATCTTAGAGAAACAACAAATCTCGATATATATAAGTGTCTTATATCGGCTGAAAGCTTAAGTTCTTGTTAATATAACGGCACTGTCCAATTTACAGTAGCTATATCTGCCAAAAAAATGCCATGCTATTAGTTGAAGCTCCCAACAACAAAACACTTTTTTTCACCAAGTTAGGTCTGATTAATTCACCTCTGAAGGTGACATGTGTACTTACATTATGAAATGTTGCTCTGATTTATCATCCGTAGGGTCCCAGAGATAACATGAACTGTCGTTTTGTTAGATAATTTTTTTTTTCATATCCTAAAAAGGTCCATATAGCATGCACAATCAATTTTGTATTTCCATTCGTTCAATTTGCGAAGAAAGGAATCGGTGTAAATCTAGCCCTATATGTTGTTTCAACCAGTCAAATCACGTTTGTATGTATTCCTCGGAGATCCTAGAATGTAACCAGACTTCACTATATCATTTAGAGTGTACTATATCCTATAGGACACCGAATTTGGTCAGAGAGCAACGCCTTCATGGCACGCCGATGACGCGGGCAGTCTTCACTTGATTGGTGCTTATTTTCCGAAGTTAGTCAATCGGAATCAAACAAAGCTAGCTAGATAGCCAATGAGCGGGGCTTTACGGGAGTATGCTGAAACCTAGTATCTATCGCAAAATGTTGCTGATAACCTTGTGTGACATCAAGCCTTTCCTTTTAGACAAATTAAGAATATGAAAACGGGATGTTTTGCAAATGTTGAACTTATAATATGGCTACTAAAACTGGAAAAGCTAAATCAAAGTCCCAAGTATACAGATTTGACGATATTCTTGCAGACAAATGTAATGTGAATGTAAATGTCTCCTTCACGATTTGCCCAAATGTACCTGGGTGACTTCACACTAAATGTCATGTAGTTTGCTCGTCCTTCAAGTTATCCGTCTGATACTTTGCACATACAATGCCATCTTGTGGACACCATCGCAATTACAACCAGAGTGATGGTTAGATGTAGGCACCTTTGTTGCATTTCAAAGATGGTTGTAGAAAACAACCGGTTGTTTTTTTGTCTTTGTATTTTCTTCTACCAGATCTATTGTTATATTCTCCTACATTCCTTTCACATTTCCACAAACTTCAAACTGTTTCCTTTCAAATGGTACCAAGAATATGCATATCCTTGGTTCAGGGGCTGAGCTGCAGGCAGTTAGATTTGGGTATGTCATTTTAGGCCAAAAAAAAATGTACCGTTCCTTTTATTTTCTTCCATTCTCTCATTTCATTCATCCACCCATGCACCCTCGCGGCTGTCACAAATGTGACACAGACAAGGGTGTGTGTGTGCGCACGCCTGTACCTTTAAGGCTCTCTACAGTCATGGTGATTCAGCACTATTGCCTCACCAGAGGTGTATGAGAGAACTGACAGGGAGGGGTTTTGTGGGGATAAGAGGTTTTGTGTTTGTGCTTTGTAA